>NW_020538537.1:0-51005 GCF_003426905.1 Ctenocephalides felis
TTTTTTTTCTTGTAGTTTGCTAGTAAGTAGAGTTCCTTTTCCTTCTTCTCTCTCATGAATTAATTGTTTCGATAATTTAAATCATTGATATACGAATTTTAACAATAATTGACTTTGACAAATTATTCATTGTTGCTATATAAATTGTTGCAAAATCTCTTCTCACGATTTTTCAAAACAATTTCCGAGATGAACAAATTTAGTAACAAGTTGTTATCAATACTGAAGGAATGTATAATTTGTGGATTTAAATATTTTAAATAAATATTGTTGAGTTAGTCATTGCAAATTTTCTCATCAATGAAAATTAAATTATAGTCTCTTTTTGTTGTTTGTAAAAGGACTCTACTGACAAGCAAACTTGTATATTTTTTGGTGGTATATATAAAATAAAGAAGCAAAATCTCCTTTTTGTGATAATTTTCTCTCTTAATATTAAAAGGAACTCTACTGACGAGCAAATTCAGGAAAATAAAGAAGCAAAATATCTATTTTGCCATAATCTTCTCTCACAAATATATAAAAAGGAGTTCTACTGACGAGCAAAGTAAAATAATGAGAAAATAAATTACTAACAATTGCTTCTTCTTGGTGAGTTCTCTGAAAAATGGATTCTACTGACGAGCAAAGTAAAAAAAAAACTATAGTGGATATTGGAGAACACTATTGGTGAAAATCTCTTTTCTAGGTACAAAAATCTTCCGAGAGGGAACTCTACTGACGAGCAAAGTCAAAAACAAAGAGAGAAAAACTATCGGTTACAATTTTTTTCTCTTGTCGTTATGTAAGTTCTCTATAAAAGAAACTGTACTGACAAGCAAAGATAAAAAAAATGAATAAAAAATTTATTTTTGTGATAATCTCCTCTTGTTGAAAATCGTCTGAAAAAGGGAGGGTACAGACGAGCAAAGTTTAAAAAAAATACAGAAAAAAATTTGTTGATGAAAACCTCATCTCGTGGTTATATAAGTAGATATATAAAAAGGGACTTTTCTGACGATCAAGTTAAAAGAAATTACGAATTTTGGTAGTAATATGTTTTCGTATGTATGTATGTCAGTAAATGTTTTCCCCAAATGCAATCGTTTTCTCAACACAAGCAGAAAGTTTTTTGAATTATTAAAATAGCATGATTATATCTTTCAAAAATTGCCATATTTTGCAACCTTAGCTCTTTATCTCCAAAACAGCTAGACCTGCCTTTGCCAAAATTAATCAGTACATCTCCCTATCAATAGGAATCGAATATTTTTTGAATCATTCAAATCGGTTGATCCGTGTGCCCGCAAACGTGGACAAAAAACTGTATCTATACATACACACATACACAAACACACACAGACATGATTTTCTTTGTGAGGTATGCCAAAATGTTCAGAAACCTTCAAAATGTGAAGAAATGTAAGAATTTTCAATTTTGATTTTTGAGCGATTACAACAAATCACCCTATGAGAAGTTAGTAAAACAAATTTGTTTTGCAACAATTATTACGGTGACTAATTTCTTACGTACTTATTTATAATTCTACAACCTATTTAAATTATCGATAAGGGAATCGCTTAAATTATATATTTAATATAAACAAATTGCATTGGTCGCAATTAACAAGCTTGTTTGCGCAATTAACCCAATGCACTACAAATAGTGTAATAATAATAATCGAATTGTAATTTATTCGACTTTGATATTTTTCTATGGTGACTAATTTCTTGATAACTTCCAAACCGGTGTTTAATCTTAATTACCGATAATGGGCAATTAACATAATATAAATGTTTATTATAAACAATTTTTGAGTTCTTAGAAACCAAGTGCAATATTGCGCATATGCCCGAAAGCGATACATATAGTACACTGAAGAAAAAATGCTAGAACAAATTTCCTTAATAACTTTTTACTCATTTCCAGTAGAGTTTTTATACTCTTTTGGTAAGTGTGGTCTTTACAAACAATATGTCAGTAAAGTTTAACAATTTAAATCCCGTAATTTTTTTTATCCTACGCCACTGTATTGCATACTACATATCACAACGTAACATCCGACTCAGCTGTTACTTATTTTTATCATCTCGTTTTACTAGAAACTCGTTTAAGTAAAAACGATTACAACTACCAATACCAATAATAGTGTACCAGTACTAATCCCACTACCATTTTAGTTACAACTACAAATGAAGTCATTGTATAAGAAAATGCAATCGGTGGTATTACCAACAACAAGGGACTCTTGTCAGTAGAATCCGCTCTTGCACTAATACAAATACATTCGGAGGAAGACGAACAAAAGCACTAATAGACGGGTAGCTGGTCGAAAAAAAATACTCAAAAGATAAAAAGACATGTGACTAAGAATAAATTTGACCTTATTTTTAATATATAGGTAAATTAAGAATTTGGCGATAATAATGCAGACATTTCATTTTTCTTATTCATAGTAATGAATTTATCGTACATATTCTAATATTGTCTAGGCTCATGAGTGAATTGAAATTTTTGGCAGATGAAATGTCGTTTGTTGCAATTTTTTCTATTTATTATTATGTAATGTAATTTTAAGATTACAGCAAAAGAAAAAGAACTCTAATAAAAAAGAATTAAATGTATGCAAAATTTCTTGTTATACTTGTTTTGCATTTTTTTCTCAGTGTACTGTATATAGCGCGTTCGGACATATGAGAACTATATAATTTGTTTGTAATAAATATTTATATTTTGTTAATTGGCCATTATCGGTAATTTAGATTAAGCACCTGTTTTTGATGTTATCAACAATTACGTAATCAGAAATTAGTCACTATTATATATTATAATATTTAATAGTGACTAATTAACTAGTAAACACTATAATATATTTCTGCGAAATAAATTTTGAGATAAGCACAATTATTAACAGAGCATGTTTTTTTTCCTTTCCTACTAGTTAACTTCCCGTAGGGCAAGTTATAGTAATCGCAAAAAAATCCAAAATGAAAATTTTTGCATTTCTCGACGTTTCAAAGGTTTCTGAATATTTTGGCATACCTTAGAAAAAATGGATGTATGTGTGTGTGTTTTTTTTTTTTTTTTTTTTTTGTATAGCGAAGGAAATGCTTTTATGCATCCCAGACCGGTCTTCTGTCTGGGTATGTCGGACTCGATACCGCCCTGGTATAATACCGACTAAAACCTCCGCTTTGCCCCTGCCTCTGGTCCCCACGGAAACCGCCGCTAGGCATTACTTCGTGGGGGGAGGATCTAGAATGTTACAATTCTTAACTTGTTATAAACAATGTTATAATTCATAAACATTTTACTTATCTTTTAAATGGGCGAAGTCCCATTCGTCCTTTCTCTCTCTATAGAACGCAGGTCCATTAAAACGTCTCTCGCAAATCTGTCTATGGCGTTCCAAGCAGCTTCACTTGTCAGCATTACTTCAACAACATTACCTGGGGTAATTGTGCGTCTCAATGTCTCCTCCACATCATCCCGTAGAGCACCAAATCGCGGGCACACGAAGAACACGTGCTCAGCATCTTCGATTTCGCCCAAACAATATGGGCAATCCGGCGAGCTATCGTGCTTGAATCGGTGTAGGTAGGCTCGAAAACAGCCATGCCCCGATAGCATTTGCGTAGTATAATAGTTTACTTCGCCGTGCTTGCGACTTAGCCAGACTTTGATGTTAGGAATGAGACGATGCGTCCATCTGCCCTTTACAGCGACATCCCACAGTCGCTGCCATCGGTCAATGCTGTTCTGCCGTTCTTCTAATCTTAACTTTTCAGGACACAGTTGTTGATGTCTTCTATGGTAAATTGTCCGTCTTTCCTCTGCTAAGACTAAGAGAGGCACAGTTCCTGAAATGACGCACACTGCTTCCGCCGATATTGTGCGAAATGCGCAAGCAATTCTTATAGCACTGAGACGGTATAAGGGCCCTGCCATTCTCCTCGATTTTTGAGATTTAAGAGCATCACCCCATATGGAGATACCATATGTCAGCACTGAAGTAATAACTGACGATAGTAATATCCTTCTGGTTTGTTTAGGACCTCCAATATTAGGCATCAGTCGAGCAAGTTTCGTCCTAACTATTGACGCCTTAGCACTAACGTGTTCCACCTGTTGATTGAAATTCAAACGAGCATCAAGCATTACGCCAAGGTAACAGATGTGAGGTTTTGACGTGATCTCAAGATTTCCTATCTTTAGGTTGATGGTCTCAATTCTTTTCCTACTAGTGATAAGAACAGCTTCACTTTTTTGTTGTGCTAATTGGAGATTCATTGTTCCCATCCACCGATTAACTTTTCTGAATGTAATATCGAATAGGCTTACGATGTCATCAATTTGTTTGGAGACAACCACTATGGCAACATCGTCTGCATATGCTACTAGTTTCACACATTCTGGAAACTCTAGTCTCAAAAGGCCATCATACATAATATTCCACAGCAAAGGGCCTAGAACAGAGCCCTGCGGCACACCTCCTGTTATATTATATTCTTCTGTACCATCGCGTGAATGGTACATTAGAATTCTGTCTGTAAAGTAGCTTGCGACTATATTGCATAGGTATGCTGGCACGTTCTTGTCACGGAGTGCATTCATAATGCAATCCCAGTTTGCAGAATTAAAAGCATTTTTTATATCCAATGTAGCTACAAGGCAGTACTTTTTGGAACCCCCCTTCCATCTGGTTCCAGCAATTGCCTCCTTGGCGGTATTAACTACCAAGTTTATAGCATCGATAGTTGATCGCCCTTTGCGAAAACCATACTGATTGTCTGCTAGGATTGGATCAACTACTGCATCTATTCTTTGGTGAATTATTCTTTCAAAAATTTTACCCGCTGTATCCAGCATGCAAATTGGACGATAGGATGATGGTTCATCTGGTGGTTTTTTTCCTTTGGGAATAAGCACTAGTCTTTGCTGTTTCCATTTTCGTGGAAAAACCCCTTCTTTCAGACATGTATTATATGCATTAAGAAACATTGTCGGAGATGTCATAATTGATGTTTTCAAGGCAATATTAGGAATTCCATCTAATCCCGGTGCCTTGCTATTACCAACGCGATGACAAGCTTCCATCAGTTCTTGCAATGTTATAAGTGGAATATTATTCTGTATGTGTGTGTGTGGTGTGTATGTATGTATGTATGTATGTATGTATGTGTGTGTATGTATGTATGTGCGGATACTAATTTTCGTCGACGATTTCGGGAACACGGATCAACCGATTTGAATAATTCAAAAAACATTCGATTCGTATTGATAAGGAGACGTGCTGATTAGTTTTTGGCGAAGGCAGGTCTAGCCGTTCCGAAGATACAGGGCAAAAAGTGCCGAAAACGGTAACTCAGTTTTTAAGAGAACGGAGCGTCCGATTTGAATAATTCAAAAAGCATTTCACTTGTATTGACAAGATGAAGAATCGATAACATTTTCATAAAGGTAGGTCTAGTGGTTTCGGAGATATGGAGGAAAAAGTAAAATAATGAGCCATTTGGCGGTCAAAAATGATCATTAGACATATGCACATCAAATTATCAGATATTTTATAGAGATTTTAACAATGAGTATAAATTTTGTTAACATTCCTATGGGTTCCGTACCAATGCTTATGCGTTAGACAGCGACGCGGCGCATACGCGCTTTATATTTTTTTTTTCAAAAAAAAGTAATTTTTTGTCCAATCTATAGTTTCTCAAAAATCTTATTTTTTCAAAGTAATTTTTTTCAAAAATAATCGTTTTTAAAAAAATAATAATTTTTGGTATGGGAAGTTCCAGCAATTTGCCTTAAGGCACGATGCCTTAATTGCCTTAAGACAGAATTCCACTTACAGCTAGTTTGCTCGTCAATAGAGTTCCTTTTAAGATATATAGGTATAAAGAAATTTTGTCTCTTTATATATATGTATATAATATTTGTTTTAATAGCATATTTTTAAGATTTGTTTAAAGATCCTTATAAATCCTCAACAAATATTCATTTTTGAAGAATGTTTATTATTTTTGAAAATATTTAGTGCTTTCTAAAAGTTTTCAAACGTTTATGGTAGGATTTTTCATTTGACATTAAAGTAAGGATTAAAATATGTTTATTTGAGTCCAATAATTTTTGATAAAATTTTTTACTATTTACAAAGGTTTTTTTGGAATATTTTGAAGCTAAATTTTGGATTTTAGGTTCAAGCGTTTTAAAAAATCAAGTTTTAAGAATTAGAGTATAGATTTTTTGAAGATTAATAGAAGTTTTAGAAGATTTGGGTTATTTAACAACTTTTTATCTAAATATTTACTAATTATGAAAGAACTTTAGGGATTTTCAAAGATAATTCAAATTTTAAATAGAATTCTAGAAGATGGGTCGGGACAGTTTTTTCATATTCCTTCAAATAACTCAAAAACTTTGTATCCGACACTCTTTTTAGTTAGCTTAGCAGAAACTAGATAAAATTTACTAATACTTGTTGCAAATTGTCTTATACACTTTGATACAAAATTTTGGCAAAGTTTGAACTCGCCCTAATGTATTTTCCATATTTACAATATATGGATTCGGGACACTTTAATACATTTATTTAGATAACTCAAAAACTTTCTTCTAGACACTGTTTTTTGCTTAACTTAGTAAAAACTAGATAAAATTTACTAAAATCTCTTATAAACAATCTTATACATTTTCATCCAAATTTTTGAACAGTTTGAACTTGCCCTAATATATCTTACATATTTTAAATATATGGTTTCGGATCATTTCTTTACATTTTTCTGGATAACTTAAAAAATTTGTTCCGGGCACTGTTTTTTAGTTAGCTTAGCAGAAATTAGGTAAAATTCATTAAAATACTGTATAAGTTGTTTTATACACTTTGATACAAACATTTTGCCTGATTTGAACTCGTCCTAATGTATTTTGCATTCAATAATATATGAATTCGGGACACTTTGAAAGAAGTCGAAAATTTTTTTTCGGACACTCTTTTTTAGTTAGCATAGCAGAAATTTAAAATCATGGAAATTTTTTTGAAAATTTAAAAAAATATGTTTTAGGTATAACTTAGCAACAAATGAATGAGTTTTATTCAATCATATGTTTGCTAAATTACATTTAAAAACATTTTAAAAATTTTTGAAAAATTTTCTATGCTATTTCCATACAAAACTTTGATTGAATTGCGCTCTATCTAAACGTTAATATTAAGAGCTAAAACTTTCAGAGAATTGTTTTTTATCAATTTGGAACCATTTCAGCTCCTGGGAGCAAGGAAATTCGAAAATGACCATTTTAAGGACCACCCTAATATATATATATATATATATATATATATATATATAAAGCGAGGTTTTTCTTCAGATGGTGAAATAATATAATAAAATTGTTTCTTGGGCATCCATCCAGTAATTAAAAAACAGTTTTAATGAAAAATGTTTTTATTTATAAAGAACATACGTTTCGGGTCTGGATTTGACCCATCTTCAGTGCTACAATTAAATAATTCAGGGTTACAACTTAAAACAATATAAAAAATACATAATTAACAGACAAAAATAAGTAAAACAATGTATATGAAAAGTATATATGAAAAACAACCATAAAATAAACAATGTAAAGAAACTCACCATACAAATAAACTTTGAAAAACAACACAAAAACACAAAATTGCACGAAAAATAAATAAAAGTGAAATAAAAAATTGATGAAACGTCGAGTTATGAAAATTTTTTAAAAAAATTGTAAAATTAAAATGAATGATATATTTTATTATAAAAAAGCTTATTCCAAACGAACATGTTGTTAGTTTGGAAGTTGTATTACGAGTGTGTACGAGAGTAAAATGTGTGCGAACGTGTTTGCGGAAAATACTGGAAACTGTATCGTCATTGGTGAGAGAACGGGATAGAGAGAATTTTGGTGGTTCCATATTACGAAGATTTTCTCAACGATCATGCGCAGTAGGAACATAGTAAAAAATTTTATACATGTGTAAGACATCCATAATCAAATCCCAAAAATATGTGAATGAGGAGAAAATTATTAAGAAAAAGTATAGATATTAACAGAAAAACGATAATAGTTAAGGAACGATAAAAGTTACATAAAAAATTATAACATAACATATATATGTATATATAAACGCAAAACAATAAATGTAATATATGTATACACATACACATACACATATATGCATACACAAAAGAATATGTAGAATACATAAAAGAAATGTTAGGATGTATTGCGCATATTGAAAAAATTATTTGAAGCATCGCGGTAAATATTGCAAAGAGAAGCCGAATCAAATCGTTTGTTAATATTTGTATTTTCATACAAATATTACCTTCTATTAACAAACGATTTGATTCGGCTTCTCTTTGCAATATTTACCGCGATGCTTCAAATAATTTTTTCAATATGCGCAATACATCCTAACATTTCTTTTATGTATTCTACATATTCTTTGTGTATGCATATATGTGTATGTGTATGTGTATACATATATTACATTTATTGTTTTGCGTTTATATATACATATATATGTTATGTTATAATTTTTTATGTAACTTTTATCGTTCCTTAACTATTATCGTTAACGTTTAGATAGAGCGCAATTCAATCAAAGTTTTGTATGGAAATAGCATAGAAAATTTTTCAAAAATTTTTAAAATGTTTTTAAATGTAATTTAGCAAACATATGATTGAATAAAACTCATTCATTTGTTGCTAAGTTATACCTAAAACATATTTTTTTAAATTTTCAAAAAAATTTCCATGATTTTAAATTTCTGCTATGCTAACTAAAAAAGAGTGTCCGAAAAAAAATTTTCGACTTCTTTCAAAGTGTCCCGAATTCATATATTATTGAATGCAAAATACATTAGGACGAGTTCAAATCAGGCAAAATGTTTGTATCAAAGTGTATAAAACAACTTATACAGTATTTTAATGAATTTTACCTAATTTCTGCTAAGCTAACTAAAAAACAGTGCCCGGAACAAATTTTTTAAGTTATCCAGAAAAATGTAAAGAAATGATCCGAAACCATATATTTAAAATATGTAAGATATATTAGGGCAAGTTCAAACTGTTCAAAAATTTGGATGAAAATGTATAAGATTGTTTATAAGAGATTTTAGTAAATTTTATCTAGTTTTTACTAAGTTAAGCAAAAAACAGTGTCTAGAAGAAAGTTTTTGAGTTATCTAAATAAATGTATTAAAGTGTCCCGAATCCATATATTGTAAATATGGAAAATACATTAGGGCGAGTTCAAACTTTGCCAAAATTTTGTATCAAAGTGTATAAGACAATTTGCAACAAGTATTAGTAAATTTTATCTAGTTTCTGCTAAGCTAACTAAAAAGAGTGTCGGATACAAAGTTTTTGAGTTATTTGAAGGAATATGAAAAAACTGTCCCGACCCATCTTCTAGAATTCTATTTAAAATTTGAATTATCTTTGAAAATCCCTAAAGTTCTTTCATAATTAGTAAATATTTAGATAAAAAGTTGTTAAATAACCCAAATCTTCTAAAACTTCTATTAATCTTCAAAAAATCTATACTCTAATTCTTAAAACTTGATTTTTTAAAACGCTTGAACCTAAAATCCAAAATTTAGCTTCAAAATATTCCAAAAAAACCTTTGTAAATAGTAAAAATTTTATCAAAAATTATTGGACTCAAATAAACATATTTTAATCCTTACTTTAATGTCAAATGAAAAATCCTACCATAAACGTTTGAAAACTTTTAGAAAGCACTAAATATTTTCAAAAAATAATAAACATTCTTCAAAAATGAATATTTGTTGAGGATTTATAAGGATCTTTAAACAAATCTTAAAAATATGCTATTAAAACAAATATTATATACATATATATAAAGAGACAAAATTTCTTTATACCTATATATCTTAAAAGGAACTCTATTGACGAGCAAACTAGCTGTAAGTGGAATTCTGTCTTAAGGCAATTAAGGCATCGTGCCTTAAGGCAAATTGCTGGAACTTCCCATACCAAAAATTATTATTTTTTTAAAAACGATTATTTTTGAAAAAAATTACTTTGAAAAAATAAGATTTTTGAGAAACTATAGATTGGACAAAAAATTACTTTTTTTTGAAAAAAAAATATAAAGCGCGTATGCGCCGCGTCGCTGTCTAACGCATAAGCATTGGTACGGAACCCATAGGAATGTTAACAAAATTTATACTCATTGTTAAAATCTCTATAAAATATCTGATAATTTGATGTGCATATGTCTAATGATCATTTTTGACCGCCAAATGGCTCATTATTTTACTTTTTCCTCCATATCTCCGAAACCACTAGACCTACCTTTATGAAAATGTTATCGATTCTTCATCTTGTCAATACAAGTGAAATGCTTTTTGAATTATTCAAATCGGACGCTCCGTTCTCTTAAAAACTGAGTTACCGTTTTCGGCACTTTTTGCCCTGTATCTTCGGAACGGCTAGACCTGCCTTCGCCAAAAACTAATCAGCACGTCTCCTTATCAATACGAATCGAATGTTTTTTGAATTATTCAAATCGGTTGATCCGTGTTCCCGAAATCGTCGACGAAAATTAGTATCCGCACATACATACATACACACACATACATACATACATACATACATACATACACACACACACACACACATACAGAATAATATTCCACTTATAACATTGCAAGAACTGATGGAAGCTTGTCATCGCGTTGGTAATAGCAAGGCACCGGGATTAGATGGAATTCCTAATATTGCCTTGAAAACATCAATTATGACATCTCCGACAATGTTTCTTAATGCATATAATACATGCCTGAAAGAAGGGGTTTTTCCACGAAAATGGAAACAGCAAAGACTAGTGCTTATTCCCAAAGGAAAAAAACCACCAGATGAACCATCATCCTATCGTCCAATTTGCATGCTGGATACAGCGGGTAAAATTTTTGAAAGAATAATTCACCAAAGAATAGATGCAGTAGTTGATCCAATCCTAGCAGACAATCAGTATGGTTTTCGCAAAGGGCGATCAACTATCGATGCTATAAACTTGGTAGTTAATACCGCCAAGGAGGCAATTGCTGGAACCAGATGGAAGGGGGGTTCCAAAAAGTACTGCCTTGTAGCTACATTGGATATAAAAAATGCTTTTAATTCTGCAAACTGGGATTGCATTATGAATGCACTCCGTGACAAGAACGTGCCAGCATACCTATGCAATATAGTCGCAAGCTACTTTACAGACAGAATTCTAATGTACCATTCACGCGATGGTACAGAAGAATATAATATAACAGGAGGTGTGCCGCAGGGCTCTGTTCTAGGCCCTTTGCTGTGGAATATTATGTATGATGGCCTTTTGAGACTAGAGTTTCCAGAATGTGTGAAACTAGTAGCATATGCAGACGATGTTGCCATAGTGGTTGTCTCCAAACAAATTGATGACATCGTAAGCCTATTCGATATTACATTCAGAAAAGTTAATCGGTGGATGGGAACAATGAATCTCCAATTAGCACAACAAAAAAGTGAAGCTGTTCTTATCACTAGTAGGAAAAGAATTGAGACCATCAACCTAAAGATAGGAAATCTTGAGATCACGTCAAAACCTCACATCTGTTACCTTGGCGTAATGCTTGATGCTCGTTTGAATTTCAATCAACAGGTGGAACACGTTAGTGCTAAGGCGTCAATAGTTAGGACGAAACTTGCTCGACTGATGCCTAATATTGGAGGTCCTAAACAAACCAGAAGGATATTACTATCGTCAGTTATTACTTCAGTGCTGACATATGGTATCTCCATATGGGGTGATGCTCTTAAATCTCAAAAATCGAGGAGAATGGCAGGGCCCTTATACCGTCTCAGTGCTATAAGAATTGCTTGCGCATTTCGCACAATATCGGCGGAAGCAGTGTGCGTCATTTCAGGAACTGTGCCTCTCTTAGTCTTAGCAGAGGAAAGACGGACAATTTACCATAGAAGACATCAACAACTGTGTCCTGAAAAGTTAAGATTAGAAGAACGGCAGAACAGCATTGACCGATGGCAGCGACTGTGGGATGTCGCTGTAAAGGGCAGATGGACGCATCGTCTCATTCCTAACATCAAAGTCTGGCTAAGTCGCAAGCACGGCGAAGTAAACTATTATACTACGCAAATGCTATCGGGGCATGGCTGTTTTCGAGCCTACCTACACCGATTCAAGCACGATAGCTCGCCGGATTGCCCATATTGTTTGGGCGAAATCGAAGATGCTGAGCACGTGTTCTTCGTGTGCCCGCGATTTGGTGCTCTACGGGATGATGTGGAGGAGACATTGAGACGCACAATTACCCCAGGTAATGTTGTTGAAGTAATGCTGACAAGTGAAGCTGCTTGGAACGCCATAGACAGATTTGCGAGAGACGTTTTAATGGACCTGCGTTCTATAGAGAGAGAAAGGACGAATGGGACTTCGCCCATTTAAAAGATAAGTAAAATGTTTATGAATTATAACATTGTTTATAACAAGTTAAGAATTGTAACATTCTAGATCCTCCCCCCACGAAGTAATGCCTAGCGGCGGTTTCCGTGGGGACCAGAGGCAGGGGCAAAGCGGAGGTTTTAGTCGGTATTATACCAGGGCGGTATCGAGTCCGACATACCCAGACAGAAGACCGGTCTGGGATGCATAAAAGCATTTCCTTCGCTATACAAAAAAAAAAAAAAAAAAAAAACACACACACATACATCCATTTTTTCTAAGGTATGCCAAAATATTCAGAAACCTTTGAAACGTCGAGAAATGCAAAAATTTTCATTTTGGATTTTTTTGCGATTACTATAACTTGCCCTACGGGAAGTTAACTAGTAGGAAAGGAAAAAAAACATGCTCTGTTAATAATTGTGCTTATCTCAAAATTTATTTCGCAGAAATATATTATAGTGTTTACTAGTTAATTAGTCACTATTAAATATTATAATATATAATAGTGACTAATTTCTGATTACGTAATTGTTGATAACATCAAAAACAGGTGCTTAATCTAAATTACCGATAATGGCCAATTAACAAAATATAAATATTTATTACAAACAAATTATATAGTTCTCATATGTCCGAACGCGCTATATACAGTACACTGAGAAAAAAATGCAAAACAAGTATAACAAGAAATTTTGCATACATTTAATTCTTTTTTATTAGAGTTCTTTTTCTTTTGCTGTAATCTTAAAATTACATTACATAATAATAAATAGAAAAAATTGCAACAAACGACATTTCATCTGCCAAAAATTTCAATTCACTCATGAGCCTAGACAATATTAGAATATGTACGATAAATTCATTACTATGAATAAGAAAAATGAAATGTCTGCATTATTATCGCCAAATTCTTAATTTACCTATATATTAAAAATAAGGTCAAATTTATTCTTAGTCACATTTATCTTTTGAGTAATTTTTTTTCGACCAGCCACCCGTCTATTAGTGCTTTTGTTCGTCTTCCTCCGAATGTATTTGTATTAGTGCAAGAGCGGATTCTACTGACAAGAGTCCCTTGTTGTTGGTAATACCACCGATTGCATTTTCTTATACAATGACTTCATTTGTAGTTGTAACTAAAATGGTATTGGGATTAGTACTGGTACGCTATTATTGGTATTGGTAGTTGTAATCGTTTTTACTTAAACCAGTTTCTAGTAAAACGAGATGATAAAAATAAGTAACAGCTGAGTCGGATGTTACGTTGTGATATGTAGTATGCAATACAGTGGCGTAGGATAAAAAAATTACGTGATTTAAATTGTTAAACTTTACTGACATATTGTTTGTAAAGACCTTACTGACCACAAGAGTATAAAAAACTCTACTGGAAATGAGTTAAAGAAAATTATTAATGAAATTTGTTCTAGCATTTTCGCTTCAGTGTACTGTATATAGCGCTTTCGGGCATTTGCACAATACTGCATTTGATTTCTAAGAACTCTAAAATTGTTTATATTAAACATTTATATTATGTTAATTGCTCATTAACGGTAATTTAGATTAAGCACCGGTTTAGAAGTTATCAAAAAATTAGTCACCATAGAAAAATATCAAAGTCGAATAAATTACAATTCGATTATTATTATTACACTATTTGTAGTGCATTGGGTTAATTGCGCAAACAAGCTTGTTAATTGCGACCAATGCAATTTGTTTATATTAAATATATAATTTAAGCGATTCCCTTATCGATAATTTAAATAGGTTGTAGAATTATAAATAAGTACGTAAGAAATTAGTCACCGTAATAATTGTTGCAAAACAAATTTGTTTTACTAACTTCTCATAGGGTGATTTGTTGTAATCGCTCAAAAATCAAAATTGAAAATTCTTACATTTCTTCACATTTTGAAGGTTTCTGAACATTTTGGCATACCTCACAAAGAAAATCATGTCTGTGTGTGTTTGTGTATGTGTGTATGTATAGATACAGTTTTTTGTCCACGTTTGCGGGCACACGGATCAACCGATTTGAATGATTCAAAAAATATTCGATTCCTATTGATAGGGAGATGTACTGATTAATTTTTGGCAAAGGCAGGTCTAGCTGTTTTGGAGATAAAGAGCTAAGGTTGCAAAATATGGCAATTTTTGAAAGATATAATCATGCTATTTTAATAATTCAAAAAACTTTCTGCTTGTGTTGAGAAAACGATTGCATTTGGGGAAAACATTTACTGACATACATACATACGAAAACATATTACTACCAAAATTCGTAATTTCTTTTAACTTGATCGTCAGAAAAGTCCCTTTTTATATATCTACTTATATAACCACGAGATGAGGTTTTCATCAACAAATTTTTTTCTGTATTTTTTTTAAACTTTGCTCGTCTGTACCCTCCCTTTTTCAGACGATTTTCAACAAGAGGAGATTATCACAAAAATAAATTTTTTATTCATTTTTTTTATCTTTGCTTGTCAGTACAGTTTCTTTTATAGAGAACTTACATAACGACAAGAGAAAAAATTGTAACCGATAGTTTTTCTCTCTTTGTTTTTGACTTTGCTCGTCAGTAGAGTTCCCTCTTCGGAAGATTTTTGTACCTAGAAAAGAGATTTTCACCAATAGTGTTCTCCAATATCCACTATATGTTTTTTTTTACTTTGCTCGTCAGTAGAATCCATTTTTCAGAGAACTCACCAAGAAGAAGCAATTGTTAGTAATTTATTTTCTCATTATTTTACTTTGCTCGTCAGTAGAACTCCTTTTTTATATATTTGTGAGAGAAGATTATGGCAAAATAGATATTTTGCTTCTTTATTTTCCTGAATTTGCTCGTCAGTAGAGTTCCTTTTATATATTTAAGAGAGAAAATTATCACAAAAAGGAGATTTTGCTTCTTTATTTTTATATATACCACCAAAAAATATACAAGTTTGCTTGTCAGTAGAGTCCTTTTACAAACAACAAAAAGAGACTATAATTTAATTTTCATTGATGAGAAATTTGCAATGACTAACTCAACAATATTTATTTAAAATATTTAAATCCACAAATTATACATTCCTTCAGTATTGATAACAACTTGTTACTAAATTTGTTCATCTCGGAAATTGTTTTGAAAAATCGTGAGAAGATATTTTGCAACAATTTTATATAGCAACAATGAATAATTTGTCAAAGTCAATTAATTGTTTAAAATTCGTATATCAATGATTTAAATTATCGAAACAATTAATTCATGAGAGAGAAGAAGGAAAAGGAACTCTACTTACTAGCAAACTACAAGAAAAAAATACAGTCTATGATGCTGACTTGAAAACTAAAATAACAAAAAAAGGAACTCTACTAACTAGGAAACTAAACATACCTCGACACATGAGAAACAAAAGGGGGGACTAAAAAAAAAACTCTTCTAACGAGAAAAGGACTCTACTGACGACCAAAGTTACAAAAAATATTGAAAGAAATACTGTTGGTGAATCTCTCCTCTTTTTTGAATGTAAGTCCTCTAGGAACTCGACTGACGAGCAAAAAAAAATCACGAAAGGAAAACTGTTAGTTAAAATCTTCTCTCGAAATATATGTATTTACTCTAACAAAGAACTCTACTGACAATCTTTTCTGGTTGGTAAAAAAGTCTTCTAGCAAGGAAACTCTACCGACAAACAAAGAAATTGAATTAAAAGAAAATTAATTTCCTCTAGCAGGAATAAAAGTTAACTGATAAAGGAATTCTACTAACAATGTAAAAAAATAAAGAAAGTACTTTTTTATGGCATAGATATATAAATAGGAACTCTACTGATAAGCAAAGTAAAAAAAAGAAAAAATATTTTGATGACTATACCCTCATCTTCGAAAATCCTCTGAGAAAGGTACTCTACTAACGAGCAAAATAAAAAATAAAGCAAGAAACATATGTTTTTTGGATAATCTTATCTCTTAGGTATATAAAAATGAACTATACTGATGAGCAAGTTAAAAAAATCAAAAATGACAAATCTCTTTTGGTTGTATAATTTCCTCAAAAAAGAACTCTACTGACGAGCAAAGGTAAAAAAATAACAAAAGCAAATTTCTTTTGGAAAATATATAAGAATGAATAGAAAAAGAAAGAAAAAAATAATAAAGATAAAAGAAAATAATATTTATATATCTACTGATAAGCAATATAAGACAAAGTTTCTTTTGGTACTAGACTATTCTCTCAGGTATATAAAAAAAAAACTCTACTGACGAGCAAATTAAAAAAAGAAAGAAAAAAAATGTCTTTTGATGAATATCTCCTCTTGTGGATATACAAGTAAGTATATAAAAAAGGACTCTACTAACAAGCAAAGTTAAAAAAAAACAATAAAAGGAGAAAAATTCTTTTGGCGCTTTTCTTCTCTAGCAGATGTATAAAAAGGAACTCTACTGACGAGCGAAGTAAAAAAAAAAAGAAGGACACTCATCTTTCAAGATGTGAAAAAAACTCTACTGACGAGCAAAATTAAAAAAAAATTGAAATCTCGTTTTTGAAAATTATGTGTATAATTCATATAAAAAGAAAACTCTACTGGCAAGCAAAATAAAAAAAATCTAGGAAGTAGTATTAGTCAAAATGTTTTTACCTGTGTAAGTAAGATTTTTGAAAAAGGGACTCTACTTACGAACATAATCTCTTAAAAAGGAACTCTACTGACGAGCAAACTAGTACATAAAATCGACAAAATTAATCCTATAAAACAAATTTGTTTTGCAACAATTCAATGGTGACTAATTCCTCATGTTTCATTTAAATTATCGATAAGGGTAGCGCTTAAATTTATATGTTCGATATAAACAAATTGCATTGATCGCAATTAACATGCTTGTATGCGCAATTAGCCCAATGCACTACAAATAGTAAATAATAATATCGAATTGCAATTTATTTGACTTTGATATTTTTCTATGGTGACTA
Source organism: Ctenocephalides felis (assembly GCF_003426905.1). Classification (NCBI taxonomy): domain Eukaryota; kingdom Metazoa; phylum Arthropoda; class Insecta; order Siphonaptera; family Pulicidae; genus Ctenocephalides; species Ctenocephalides felis. Next base: position 17,425 of record NW_020538537.1, read on the forward strand.
ATTTCTTGATAACTTCTAAACCGGTGCTTAATCTAAATTATCGATAATAGGCAATTAACATAATATAAATGTTTAATATAAACAATTGCATAGTAGTGCAGTAAATGGAGAGGAAAAAAGGGTATAACCTCTGAATTTTTTTACTGTGCTCCGAATTGAATAAAATTTTGGAATTAGGTTCATCTTACCCTCAAGTTCAAAAGTGAAAACAATTCGGATTGCGCCATCGCCCCCCGGGGGGATGACACACCCTTCTCAATTGTGTAATTACATTTTTTTAAAATAACATCGGAAATCGATAGAAGAACTAATTATAAGAAAAAAATGTCTTTTATAGTTTTTTAAAAAAACTAATACTTTTCAAGTTACTGGCCACTAAATATTCATATATTTTTGGCCTTTTTCTTCGTTTTTTTGCAAATATCTCCTAAAACATACATTTTAACGAAAATCATGTAATGAACAAAATAATGTCAATAAAAATCTTAATAAATCGGTATTACATAAAGTGTTCTAGGAAAAATATTAAGCAAGATTTGAAAGAGCAAAGTCGTTTTTCATTTCGTTCAAGATTTAATTGCTGTATTTAAAGCCATCTAGTGTCGTGGTTTTACATTTTATGCATTTCGGTGAAATTGGGTTTTATAGTGCTCAACATAAGCTTTAAAATGAGTGCTGTTACAAGTTTTTTGCGTGTAAAATGAGTGAGCTATCATGCAAATAAGAAGCATGAACGATGTTTTTTTTCTTTTAAATCATATGGTTTAATGAGCGCCATTTCCACCAGAATTAAAATAATTCACATTCCATCTAGAATTCACTTCATTATAGGCATCTTGATGGATTCTAGCAGATTCACTACTTTAGTACAAACTATTTTCAGAAAACACACGATTTTATAAAAACTTTTTTTTCCATTTTTTTAAAAAATCGAAATTATTTTCATTATATCTCGAAAAGAATAAAAGATACGTATAAAAGCATATAGATAAAAATCAAAGGGATCTTGCTGTCTTATTATTGTTTTTTATTATTTTTCTTTTACACAAAAATTGACAGAGTTATGAATGTTTAAAGTCTACGCGGGTTTTATGTTGAGCACTATAAAACCCAATTTCACCGAAATGCATAAAATGTAAAACCACGACACTAGATGGCTTTAAATACAGCAATTAAATCTTGAACGAAATGAAAAACGACTTTGCTCTTTCAAATCTTGCTTAATATTTTTCCTAGAACACTTTATGTAATACCGATTTATTAAGATTTTTATTGACATTATTTTGTTCATTACATGATTTTCGTTAAAATGTATGTTTTAGGAGATATTTGCAAAAAAACGAAGAAAAAGGCCAAAAATATATGAATATTTAGTGGCCAGTAACTTGAAAAGTATTAGTTTTTTTAAAAAACTATAAAAGACATTTTTTTCTTATAATTAGTTCTTCTATCGATTTCCGATGTTATTTTAAAAAAATGTAATTACACAATTGAGAAGGGTGTGTCATCCCCCCGGGGGGCGATGGCGCAATCCAAATTGTTTTCACTTTTGAACTTGAGGGTAAGATGAACCTAATTCCAAAATTTTATTCAATTCGGAGCACAGTAAAAAAATTCAGACCTAAAACGCTCCGTTTACTGCACTATAGTTCGCAGAAGCCAAGTCTATTGTTGCAATTATTCATAACTAGCTGTAAGTGGAATTCTGTCTTAAGGCAATTAGGGCATCGTGCCTTAAGGCAAATTGCTGGAACTTCCCGTACCAAAAATTATTATTTTTTTAAAAACGAATAACATTTTTGAAAAAAATTTAATTAGAAAAAAATAGATTTGAGAAACTACAAATTTGACAAAAAATTACTTTTTTTTTGAAAAAAAAAATTTATATGAAAAAAAAAATTTTTTTTTGAAAAAAAATTTTTTTTTTGGATACAAAAAATTTTTTTGAAAAAAATGTTTTCTTCATTTTGACATATTTTGGAAATTCTGAACTTTTTTTCAAAGCAATCGCACTGCTTGAACTGCTTAGAGACGAAATGTCAAAGCGCGCATGTGCCGCGCCGCCGTCTAACGCATAAGCATTGGTACGGAACCCATAAAAATGTAAAAAAAAAATATACTTATTGTTAAAATCTCTATAAAATATCTGATAATATGATGTGCATATGTCTAATGATAATTTTTAACCGCCGAACGGCATTATTTTTTACTTTTTTCATTAGATCTCCGAAACCGCTAGACCTACCTCCATGAAAATTTGATCAATTCTACATCTTGTCAATACAAGTAAAATGTTTTTTGAATTATTCAAATCGGACGCTCCGTTCTCTAAAAAACGGAGGTACCGTTCTTGTCACTTTTTGCCCCGTATCTTCGGAACGGCTAGACCTGCCTTTGCCAAAAACTAATCAGCACGTCTCCTTATCAATACGAATCGAATGTTTTTTGAATTATTCAAATCGGTTGATCCGTGTTCCCGAAATCGTCGACGAAAATTTGTATCCGCACATACATACACACATACATACATACATACATACATACATACATACATACATACATACATACATACATACACACACACACACACACACACACACACATACATCAAAAAACAAAATTTTCTCACGTCAGAAATTAGTTATTTTGTCGTACAAAATTTATAATTAGTTCCATCAGTTTTAATAAGTTACTAATAAGTGAGTGAGCTGAATGATCCTCGCCTCTGGGTGCAGGTAGAATTTTTGTTAAAATGATCCCCATTAGTGGGGACATAGTGTCAAACAATGCTGGTGATGCAATCAATAAATCACACAATAATTTGAACACAACGCTATGTTCAGGTATATCAGATATAGCCCGAAACCCGCTGACCAGCTCATGCGACGGTATGACTAGTAAAGTAGAACCAGTGGCTGAACTGTCACATATAATTCCGGAAAATGTCATTTTACAACGGAATGAGTCATTGAAGTGCCTTGAGAATCTGATAAATGAACTGCATATGATTGTCAAATCAAAGTCAAACATACATAAAGAGGTGAAAATAAAAACAGGCAACATAGCGGCCGTAATTAAAAGATTTATTGATTTAGACAACCAATTGTTAGAGGAAAAAGGCCGAACCACGGATGATACGGAAGTTATGATAAATGAAGTGCAATGTTGTGAGACAGCCCCTATAGAAAAAAGTGTACGGCAGGACACAAGCAAAGCCACAAGAAACCGAAACTCACAACATATAAGCAATAATCAGGTTAATGAGAAAAATGGTTTGCCAAGACGTCAGACGATCATAGAAATATGTAATGAAGAAAAAATCGAGGTAAATGACTGGCATAAAGTTCAGCCGAGAAAACAGAAAAAAAGGAAGCAAGGGTACATCTGTCAGAACAGGACTCTAACCATAAAATGATAAAAAATCATAGAATTTTTCCAAAACCAAATGCCTTATTAATCCGGCCGACCGAAAAAGTTAATTATTCCGAAATATTACGTCGCATCAAACATGATGTCCCTGATGACAAGGTAAATACGACAGTAGAGAAAATAAACAAAACCAGAAATGGAGACTTGTTGATAACTATTTCTAAGAAAAGTGAGGACAAAGGCCAAGGACTGCAACAGATTATCGCAGGTGTGTTAAAGGATGAGGCCGAAGTTATTTATAAGGGGCACCAAGAAACTATAGAAATAAGGGATATTGATGATGAAACCTCAAAAATTGATATCCAGATAGCACTACAAAAAGCAACCGGGGGAGCCTGCAACACACCAGCAGAAGAAATTAGGCTTCGTAAGGCATATAGAGGTACCCAGATTGCTACTGTAGCTCTTCCAGCGGCAGTTGTACACGATCTGCTCAAAGCAAGTAGCAAAATACGAATTGGATGGGTCAACTGTCAAATTAAAATCATCAAGAAACCAATTCGATGTTTTAAATGCTGGCTATTCGGACATTATGGATCACAGTGCAAGAGCGAAGTGAATCGGACCAATCTATGCTTTAGATGTGGACAAGAAGGTCACAAAATAGCCAACTGTATAAATGCAGCAAAATGTGCACTATGCGCTGAAAATGGAAACTCTGAAAATGTAGCACATCATGCCGGCACTCACAGATGTCCTCTATATAGGGAGGCCATAGAGAAAATAATGAACGCAAAAGCATGAAGATAATACAGCTAAACATGAATCATTGTGAGGCTGCACACGACTTGCTTATGCAGACGGTAAGAGATATGAAAATTGATGTTGCCCTCTTATCAGAACCTTACAAACATCTAACTGATTGGCCATGGGAAACGGACAGTACCACCAAAGCCGTTATTTGGTCCTGTGGCAAGTTTTGTTTCCAAAATGTTGTTAACAATAGCAACGCTGGATTTGTCGCAGCATCATTAGATGGCATACATTTATACAGCTGTTACGCTCCACCTAGTCTTTCTTTGCCAGATTTTGTCGATTTTTTAGATCGTCTTGTGGAGGATGCAAAACGACACCACCCCGTAGCGATAGCCGGTGACTTTAACGCATGGGCGGTAGACTGGGGAAGTAGGAAGACTAATGCAAGAGGTAAAGCACTTTTGGAGGCCTTCAATGCACTTGACGTGGTTTTACTTAATAGTGGTGATAAACCAACCTTTGAAAAGGGCAGTGCAAGCTCAATAATAGACCTTACTTTTGTTAGCAATAGCCTCGTCAGAGGAATTTGCAATTGGGAGGTATTAGATATCTACACTGCTAGTGACCACAATGCAATCATCTGGGAAATATCAACAGATAGAAAAATTAGAAGACATGCGAAAATATCTAAAGCCATTGGGTGGAAAATAAAATCTTTTGATGAAAGCGCCATGAGAGTTGCCTTAAATTGCAAACCTATAATTTCAGAACACGCAGATGAGCATACTAGAGAGCTGATGGAGAGAATAACCGAAGCCTGTGATATCAGTATGACTCGTAAACATGGCATAAATCAAAGACAATCTGTGCACTGGTGGACTGAAGAAATCAGCTCTCTTCGTAAAGAGTGCCTAAAGAAAAGAAGGATCTCTCAGCGTGGATATAGTCTCAGTAATTCTGCACAACTGGTAGTGGAATATAAACAAGCACGTAGACAACTAAATAAAGCTATCAAAGATAGTAAAGTTAGGTGCTGGAAAGAACTTTTGGATGAAGTCGAGGAAAATCCATGGGGAAGACCTTATAAGACTGTAATGTCTCGCCTCAAAAGCCAGCCAATACCTTCACCAACTTGCCCACGACTATTGAATAAAATAGTTACTACTTTGTTTCCACGACAACCTAATTTGAACTACCAGGTAACACATGTAGAACAGAATAATATTCCACTTATAACACTGCAAGAACTGATGGAAGCTTGTCATCGCGTTGGTAATAGCAAGGCACCGGGATTAGATGGAATTCCTAATATTGCCTTGAAAACATCAATTATGACATCTCCGACAATGTTTCTTAATGCATATAATACATGCCTGAAAGAAGGGGTTTTTCCACGAAAATGGAAACAGCAAAGACTAGTGCTTATTCCCAAAGGAAAAAAACCACCAGATGAACCATCATCCTATCGTCCAATATGCATGCTGGATACAGCGGGTAAAATTTTTGAAAGAATAATTCACCAAAGAATAGATGCAGTAGTTGATCCAATCCTAGCAGACAATCAGTATGGTTTTCGCAAAGGGCGATCAACTATCGATGCTATAAACTTGGTAGTTAATACCGCCAAGGAGGCAATTGCTGGAACCAGATGGAAGGGGGGTTCCAAAAAGTACTGCCTTGTAGCTACATTGGATATAAAAAATGCTTTTAATTCTGCAAACTGGGATTGCATTATGAATGCACTCCGTGACAAGAACGTGCCAGCATACCTATGCAATATAGTCGCAAGCTACTTTACAGACAGAATTCTAATGTACCATTCACGCGATGGTACAGAAGAATATAATATAACAGGAGGTGTGCCGCAGGGCTCTGTTCTAGGCCCTTTGCTGTGGAATATTATGTATGATGGCCTTTTGAGACTAGAGTTTCCAGAATGTGTGAAACTAGTAGCATATGCAGACGATGTTGCCATAGTGGTTGTCTCCAAACAAATTGATGACATCGTAAGCCTATTCGATATTACATTCAGAAAAATTAATCGGTGGATGGGAACAATGAATCTCCAATTAGCACAACAAAAAAGTGAAGCTGTTCTTATCACTAGTAGGAAAAGAATTGAGACCATCAAGCTAAAGATAGGAAATCTTGAGATCACGTCAAAACCTCACATCTGTTACCTTGGCGTAATGCTTGATGCTCGTTTGAATTTCAATCAACAGGTGGAACACGTTAGTGCTAAGGCGTCAATAGTTAGGACGAAACTTGCTCGACTGATGCCTAATATTGGAGGTCCTAAACAAACCAGAAGGATATTACTATCGTCAGTTATTACTTCAGTGCTGACATATGGTATCTCCATATGGGGTGATGCTCTTAAATCTCAAAAATCGAGGAGAATGGCAGGGCCCTTATACCGTCTCAGTGCTATAAGAATTGCTTGCGCATTTCGCACAATATCGGCGGAAGCAGTGTGCGTCATTTCAGGAACTGTGCCTCTCTTAGTCTTAGCAGAGGAAAGACGGACAATTTACCATAGAAGACATCAACAACTGTGTCCTGAAAAGTTAAGATTAGAAGAACGGCAGAACAGCATTGACCGATGGCAGCGACTGTGGGATGTCGCTGTAAAGGGCAGATGGACGCATCGTCTCATTCCTAACATCAAAGTCTGGCTAAGTCGCAAGCACGGCGAAGTAAACTATTATACTACGCAAATGCTATCGGGGCATGGCTGTTTTCGAGCCTACCTACACCGATTCAAGCACGATAGCTCGCCGGATTGCCCATATTGTTTGGGCGAAATCGAAGATGCTGAGCACGTGTTCTTCGTGTGCCCGCGATTTGGTGCTCTACGGGATGATGTGGAGGAGACATTGAGACGCACAATTACCCCAGGTAATGTTGTTGAAGTGATGCTGACAAGTGAAGCTGCTTGGAACGCCATAGACAGATTTGCGAGAGACGTTTTAATGGACCTGCGTTCTATAGAGAGAGAAAGGACGAATGGGACTTCGCCCATTTAAAAGATAAGTAAAATGTTTATGAATTATAACATTGTTTATAACAAGTTAAGAATTGTAACATTCTAGATCCTCCCCCCACGAAGTAATGCCTAGCGGCGGTTTCCGTGGGGACCAGAGGCAGGGGCAAAGCGGAGGTTTTAGTCGGTATTATACCAGGGCGGTATCGAGTCCGACATACCCAGACAGAAGACCGGTCTGGGATGCATAAAAGCATTTCCTTCGCTATACAAAAAAAAAAAAAAAAAAAAACACACATACATCCATTTTTTCTAAGGTATGCCAAAATGTTCAGAAGGTTTTGAAACGTCGAGAAATGCAAAAATTTTCATTTTCGATTTTTTTGCGATTACTATAACTTGCCCTACGGGAAGTTAACTAGTAGGAAAGGAAAAAAAACATGCTCTGTTAATAATTGTGCTTATCTCAAAATTTATTTCGCAGAAATATATTATAGTGTTTACTAGTTAATTAGTCACTATTAAATATTATAATATATAATAGTGACTAATTTCTGATTACGTAATTGTTGATAACATCAAAAACAGGTGCTTAATCTAAATTACCGATAATGGCCAATTAACAAAATATAAATATTTATTACAAACAAATTATATAGTTCTCATATGTCCGAACGCGCTATATACAGTACACTGAGAAAAAAATGCAAAACAAGTATAACAAGAAATTTTGCATACATTTAATTCTTTTTTATTAGAGTTCTTTTTCTTTTGCTGTAATCTTAAAATTACATTACATAATAATAAATAGAAAAAATTGCAACAAACGACATTTCATCTGCCAAAAATTTCAATTCACTCATGAGCCTAGACAATATTAGAATATGTACGATAAATTCATTACTATGAATAAGAAAAATGAAATGTCTGCATTATTATCGCCAAATTCTTAATTTACCTATATATTAAAAATAAGGTCAAATTTATTCTTAGTCACATGTCTTTTTATCTTTTGAGTATTTTTTTTCGACCAGCTACCCGTCTATTAGTGCTTTTGTTCGTCTTCCTCCGAATGTATTTGTATTAGTGCAAGAGCGGATTCTACTGACAAGAGTCCCTTGTTGTTGGTAATACCACCGATTGCATTTTCTTATACAATGACTTCATTTGTAGTTGTAACTAAAATGGTAGTGGGATTAGTACTGGTACACTATTATTGGTATTGGTAGTTGTAATCGTTTTTACTTAAACGAGTTTCTAGTAAAACGAGATGATAAAAATAAGTAACAGCTGAGTCGGATGTTACGTTGTGATATGTAGTATGCAATACAGTGGCGTAGGATAAAAAAAATTACGGGATTTAAATTGTTAAACTTTACTGACATATTGTTTGTAAAGACCACACTTACCAAAAGAGTATAAAAACTCTACTGGAAATGAGTAAAAAGTTATTAAGGAAATTTGTTCTAGCATTTTTTCTTCAGTGTACTATATGTATCGCTTTCGGGCATATGCGCAATATTGCACTTGGTTTCTAAGAACTCAAAAATTGTTTATAATAAACATTTATATTATGTTAATTGCCCATTATCGGTAATTAAGATTAAACACCGGTTTGGAAGTTATCAAGAAATTAGTCACCATAGAAAAATATCAAAGTCGAATAAATTACAATTCGATTATTATTATTACACTATTTGTAGTGCATTGGGTTAATTGCGCAAACAAGCTTGTTAATTGCGACCAATGCAATTTGTTTATATTAAATATATAATTTAAGCGATTCCCTTATCGATAATTTAAATAGGTTGTAGAATTATAAATAAGTACGTAAGAAATTAGTCACCGTAATAATTGTTGCAAAACAAATTTGTTTTACTAACTTCTCATAGGGTGATTTGTTGTAATCGCTCAAAAATCAAAATTGAAAATTCTTACATTTCTTCACATTTTGAAGGTTTCTGAACATTTTGGCATACCTCACAAAGAAAATCATGTCTGTGTGTGTTTGTGTATGTGTGTATGTATAGATACAGTTTTTTGTCCACGTTTGCGGGCACACGGATCAACCGATTTGAATGATTCAAAAAATATTCGATTCCTATTGATAGGGAGATGTACTGATTAATTTTTGGCAAAGGCAGGTCTAGCTGTTTTGGAGATAAAGAGCTAAGGTTGCAAAATATGGCAATTTTTGAAAGATATAATCATGCTATTTTAATAATTCAAAAAACTTTCTGCTTGTGTTGAGAAAACGATTGCATTTGGGGAAAACATTTACTGACATACATACATACGAAAACATATTACTACCAAAATTCGTAATTTCTTTTAACTTGATCGTCAGAAAAGTCCCTTTTTATATATCTACTTATATAACCACGAGATGAGGTTTTCATCAACAAATTTTTTTCTGTATTTTTTTTAAACTTTGCTCGTCTGTACCCTCCCTTTTTCAGACGATTTTCAACAAGAGGAGATTATCACAAAAATAAATTTTTTATTCATTTTTTTTATCTTTGCTTGTCAGTACAGTTTCTTTTATAGAGAACTTACATAACGACAAGAGAAAAAATTGTAACCGATAGTTTTTCTCTCTTTGTTTTTGACTTTGCTCGTCAGTAGAGTTCCCTCTTCGGAAGATTTTTGTACCTAGAAAAGAGATTTTCACCAATAGTGTTCTCCAATATCCACTATATGTTTTTTTTTACTTTGCTCGTCAGTAGAATCCATTTTTCAGAGAACTCACCAAGAAGAAGCAATTGTTAGTAATTTATTTTCTCATTATTTTACTTTGCTCGTCAGTAGAACTCCTTTTTTATATATTTGTGAGAGAAGATTATGGCAAAATAGATATTTTGCTTCTTTATTTTCCTGAATTTGCTCGTCAGTAGAGTTCCTTTTATATATTTAAGAGAGAAAATTATCACAAAAAGGAGATTTTGCTTCTTTATTTTTATATATACCACCAAAAAATATACAAGTTTGCTTGTCAGTAGAGTCCTTTTACAAACAACAAAAAGAGACTATAATTTAATTTTCATTGATGAGAAATTTGCAATGACTAACTCAACAATATTTATTTAAAATATTTAAATCCACAAATTATACATTCCTTCAGTATTGATAACAACTTGTTACTAAATTTGTTCATCTCGGAAATTGTTTTGAAAAATCGTGAGAAGATATTTTGCAACAATTTTATATAGCAACAATGAATAATTTGTCAAAGTCAATTAATTGTTTAAAATTCGTATATCAATGATTTAAATTATCGAAACAATTAATTCATGAGAGAGAAGAAGGAAAAGGAACTCTACTTACTAGCAAACTACAAGAAAAAAATACAGTCTATGATGCTGACTTGAAAACTAAAATAACAAAAAAAGGAACTCTACTAACTAGGAAACTAAACATACCTCGACACATGAGAAACAAAAGGGGGGACTAAAAAAAAAACTCTTCTAACGAGAAAAGGACTCTACTGACGACCAAAGTTACAAAAAATATTGAAAGAAATACTGTTGGTGAATCTCTCCTCTTTTTTGAATGTAAGTCCTCTAGGAACTCGACTGACGAGCAAAAAAAAATCACGAAAGGAAAACTGTTAGTTAAAATCTTCTCTCGAAATATATGTATTTACTCTAACAAAGAACTCTACTGACAATCTTTTCTGGTTGGTAAAAAAGTCTTCTAGCAAGGAAACTCTACCGACAAACAAAGAAATTGAATTAAAAGAAAATTAATTTCCTCTAGCAGGAATAAAAGTTAACTGATAAAGGAATTCTACTAACAATGTAAAAAAATAAAGAAAGTACTTTTTTATGGCATAGATATATAAATAGGAACTCTACTGATAAGCAAAGTAAAAAAAAGAAAAAATATTTTGATGACTATACCCTCATCTTCGAAAATCCTCTGAGAAAGGTACTCTACTAACGAGCAAAATAAAAAATAAAGCAAGAAACATATGTTTTTTGGATAATCTTATCTCTTAGGTATATAAAAATGAACTATACTGATGAGCAAGTTAAAAAAATCAAAAATGACAAATCTCTTTTGGTTGTATAATTTCCTCAAAAAAGAACTCTACTGACGAGCAAAGGTAAAAAAATAACAAAAGCAAATTTCTTTTGGAAAATATATAAGAATGAATAGAAAAAGAAAGAAAAATAATAAAGATAAAAGAAAATAATATTTATATATCTACTGATAAGCAATATAAGACAAAGTTTCTTTTGGTACTAGACTATTCTCTCAGGTATATAAAAAAAAAACTCTACTGACGAGCAAATTAAAAAAAGAAAGAAAAAAAATGTCTTTTGATGAATATCTCCTCTTGTGGATATACAAGTAAGTATATAAAAAAGGACTCTACTAACAAGCAAAGTTAAAAAAAAACAATAAAAGGAGAAAAATTCTTTTGGCGCTTTTCTTCTCTAGCAGATGTATAAAAAGGAACTCTACTGACGAGCGAAGTAAAAAAAATAAAGAAGGACACTCATCTTTCAAGATGTGAAAAAAACTCTACTGACGAGCAAAATTAAAAAAAAATTGAAATCTCGTTTTTGAAAATTATGTGTATAATTCATATAAAAAGAAAACTCTACTGGCAAGCAAAATAAAAAAAATCTAGGAAGTAGTATTAGTCAAAATGTTTTTACCTGTGTAAGTAAGATTTTTGAAAAAGGGACTCTACTTACGAACATAATCTCTTAAAAAGGAACTCTACTGACGAGCAAACTAGTACATAAAATCGACAAAATTAATCCTATAAAACAAATTTGTTTTGCAACAATTCAATGGTGACTAATTCCTCATGTTTCATTTAAATTATCGATAAGGGTAGCGCTTAAATTTATATGTTCGATATAAACAAATTGCATTGATCGCAATTAACATGCTTGTATGCGCAATTAGCCCAATGCACTACAAATAGTAAATAATAATATCGAATTGCAATTTATTTGACTTTGATATTTTTCTATGGTGACTAATTTCTTGATAACTTCTAAACCGGTGCTTAATCTAAATTATCGATAATAGGCAATTAACATAATATAAATGTTTAATATAAACAATTGCATAGTAGTGCAGTAAATGGAGAGGAAAAAAGGGTATAACCTCTGAATTTTTTTACTGTGCTCCGAATTGAATAAAATTTTGGAATTAGGTTCATCTTACCCTCAAGTTCAAAAGTGAAAACAATTCGGATTGCGCCATCGCCCCCCGGGGGGATGACACACCCTTCTCAATTGTGTAATTACATTTTTTTAAAATAACATCGGAAATCGATAGAAGAACTAATTATAAGAAAAAAATGTCTTTTATAGTTTTTTAAAAAAACTAATACTTTTCAAGTTACTGGCCACTAAATATTCATATATTTTTGGCCTTTTTCTTCGTTTTTTTGCAAATATCTCCTAAAACATACATTTTAACGAAAATCATGTAATGAACAAAATAATGTCAATAAAAATCTTAATAAATCGGTATTACATAAAGTGTTCTAGGAAAAATATTAAGCAAGATTTGAAAGAGCAAAGTCGTTTTTCATTTCGTTCAAGATTTAATTGCTGTATTTAAAGCCATCTAGTGTCGTGGTTTTACATTTTATGCATTTCGGTGAAATTGGGTTTTATAGTGCTCAACATAAAACCCGCGTAGACTTTAAACATTCATAACTCTGTCAATTTTTGTGTAAAAGAAAAATAATAAAAAACAATAATAAGACAGCAAGATCCCTTTGATTTTTATCTATATGCTTTTATACGTATCTTTTATTCTTTTCGAGATATAATGAAAATAATTTCGATTTTTTAAAAAAATGGAAAAAAAAGTTTTTATAAAATCGTGTGTTTTCTGAAAATAGTTTGTACTAAAGTAGTGAATCTGCTAGAATCCATCAAGATGCCTATAATGAAGTGAATTCTAGATGGAATGTGAATTATTTTAATTCTGGTGGAAATGGCGCTCATTAAACCATATGATTTAAAAGAAAAAAAAAACATCGTTCATGCTTCTTATTTGCATGATAGCTCACTCATTTTACACGCAAAAAACTTGTAACAGCACTCATTTTAAAGCTTATGTTGAGCACTATAAAACCCAATTTCACCGAAATGCATAAAATGTAAAACCACGACACTAGATGGCTTTAAATACAGCAATTAAATCTTGAACGAAATGAAAAACGACTTTGCTCTTTCAAATCTTGCTTAATATTTTTCCTAGAACACTTTATGTAATACCGATTTATTAAGATTTTTATTGACATTATTTTGTTCATTACATGATTTTCGTTAAAATGTATGTTTTAGGAGATATTTGCAAAAAAACGAAGAAAAAGGCCAAAAATATATGAATATTTAGTGGCCAGTAACTTGAAAAGTATTAGTTTTTTTAAAAAACTATAAAAGACATTTTTTTCTTATAATTAGTTCTTCTATCGATTTCCGATGTTATTTTAAAAAAATGTAATTACACAATTGAGAAGGGTGTGTCATCCCCCCGGGGGGCGATGGCGCAATCCAAATTGTTTTCACTTTTGAACTTGAGGGTAAGATGAACCTAATTCCAAAATTTTATTCAATTCGGAGCACAGTAAAAAAATTCAGACCTAAAACGCTCCGTTTACTGCACTATAGTTCGCAGAAGCCAAGTCTATTGTTGCAATTATTCATAACTAGCTGTAAGTGGAATTCTGTCTTAAGGCAATTAGGGCATCGTGCCTTAAGGCAAATTGCTGGAACTTCCCGTACCAAAAATTATTATTTTTTTAAAAACGAATAACATTTTTGAAAAAAATTTAATTAGAAAAAAATAGATTTGAGAAACTACAAATTTGACAAAAAATTACTTTTTTTTTGAAAAAAAAAATTTATATGAAAAAAAAAATTTTTTTTTGAAAAAAAATTTTTTTTTTGGATACAAAAAATTTTTTTGAAAAAAATGTTTTCTTCATTTTGACATATTTTGGAAATTCTGAACTTTTTTTCAAAGCAATCGCACTGCTTGAACTGCTTAGAGACGAAATGTCAAAGCGCGCATGTGCCGCGCCGCCGTCTAACGCATAAGCATTGGTACGGAACCCATAAAAATGTAAAAAAAAAATATACTTATTGTTAAAATCTCAATAAAATATCTGATAATATGATGTGCATATGTCTAATGATAATTTTTAACCGCCGAACGGCATTATTTTTTACTTTTTTCATTAGATCTCCGAAACCGCTAGACCTACCTCCATGAAAATTTGATCAATTCTACATCTTGTCAATACAAGTAAAATGTTTTTTGAATTATTCAAATCGGACGCTCCGTTCTCTGAAAAACGGAGGTACCGTTCTTGTCACTTTTTGCCCCGTATCTTCGGAACGGCTAGACCTGCCTTTGCCAAAAACTAATCAGCACGTCTCCTTATCAATACGAATCGAATGTTTTTTGAATTATTCAAATCGGTTGATCCGTGTTCCCGAAATCGTCGACGAAAATTTGTATCCGCACATACATACACACACATACATACATACATACATACATACATACATACATACATACATACACACACACACACACACACACATACATCCATTTTTTCTAAGGTATGCCAAAATGTTCAGAAGGTTTTGAAACGTCGAGAAATGCAAAAATTTTCATTTTCGATTTTTTTGCGATTACTATAACTTACCCTACGGGAAGTTAATAACTTTATTTACACCTTTGCAGTAGAGTTTCTGTTACTTATTCGGTAAGTAAGGGTCTTCACATAATAATTTGTATATTTTGCACGCCAGTAGAGTTTCTTTTGGTTTCTTCGACTTTCAATGATGATCTGATCAACAGTTTACATATGAAAATTTCGGACGTTAAGGGCCACAACTAGTGTGAAATTTTGAAAAAATCGATTTTTGTCTTTTTTCATATTTCGGTAGATTACACCTTTAAAAATAACATTAAAATTTCAAATCGATATGTCAAATAGTTTTTGAGTTACAGCCATTTAAAAAGTATACATATAGTATATAGTACAACGATCATTTTATCTTTAAACGCGTTTTTCTCGAAACAGCATTTTCCGAATTTGATGCAGTGATTACTCAAAAACTAATGATCCGATCACTATCAAATTTTTTTTACATGTTCTATATATAGTTCTCCGTGAAGTGAACTATCGATTTTTTGATCGGATCAAAAATAGAATTTTGGCGGTCGAAAAACGACCAAAATTTTGGGTAAAATTCGACTTTTTTTAATAAACGCCGTCATTTTGTCAATTTTTGATTATTTTTTTTCATCGTAGTTCACTTTACAGACAATATTATCTAGTTTAACGAGAATTTTTTTTTTGATTTCATCCACGTCAAAATCACTGCAGCAGTTAAGGTCCTTTTTTTTGCTGCGCCGTTGGAGATCGACGATAACTTAAAAAATATTTAATTTTTTTCTTCGACAATTTTACTATGTATTCTTAAAACCTGTATAAATATATTCCTGAAATGATTGATAAAGTAGTTTTTGTAATATAAATTCCCAAAAATCACTATTTTTTTAGGCGGTTACACTAGTTGTGC
The DNA here is from genome assembly GCF_003426905.1 of Ctenocephalides felis. NCBI lineage: Eukaryota > Metazoa > Arthropoda > Insecta > Siphonaptera > Pulicidae > Ctenocephalides > Ctenocephalides felis. The sequence continues at coordinate 33,106 of NW_020538537.1, forward strand.
CCCTTAAGGCTGACATCCAATCTACTTTACAAATAATTTTTATTCGTCTTTTTCCTGTATTATGCAATCGTCTTTCTAATTTTTTTTTCCTCGATATGCAACAACGACAAAGACCATCACGCTCCGATTATCATCCGAAACGATTTTTTATTGCACAAGAAAAAAAGAAATGTTGCAAAAAGACAAAAGTGCGACAATTTTATTTTATCATTTCCTGATTGAATTCTGGAATGTCTCAGAGGTCAAATGGACATATTTAAAACAGTTGCTCGTCAGTAGAGTTCGTTTTTCTATATTCTCACTTGCTCATCGGTATAATTTCTTTACATGATAATGAACAATATTAGGTTGCCCAAGGAAAACGAAATACACAAGACAGTTATTATTTGCAATTAATTTACAAAATCTTTTACAAAACGTTACGACCACCAGCGCCTCTATCGCCAGTGGCATGAATTATCGTTGAAGTGGACTATCTATTTTAGACTTATCTATGGTTATGTTATCCAAGAATAGAACCATTATTCTACAAAATTGATCTTGATCTTTTTATGTTTGCAATTAGTGTATTGAACTCTTCTCTTGGGCAGCAGCTGCATTTATTACTCTATTTATAACAGATATATATATATATATATATATATATATATATATATATATATATATATATTTATGGCCGAGCTAATGCACTCGCATTCCAATCTATTTCCATTTAAATCGTTTTATTCCAATCTACAATATATAAATTATATCAAGTACAAGTACTTGAAGGAATATAATTCCTGCATCTATAATTTTATATTATTATTTATAATATGGTATAAAAACACATTATTAATGGTTGTGAGTCATAAGTGTGACATAAAAAGTAGCAAAAAATATTTTTTTCCACTTTAAGTAAATTATTTATCAATTAGTTACCATGGGGGAATTTCTATGATATTATCGTGGCGTTTAACCTGTTAAACTTATTCTGTTTCTTTTATAAATGCCGAAATGTGTTTTGAATGATATAAAACAGATAAAACAAAACTCTTCGTGAATAATTTATGTTAATTTTAAAGTTAATGTTGCTTAACTTCACTTTTTTCTAACAGTTCCGGTTTCGAAATACAACAACGTGTTTGTAGTGTGTTATGTCATCGTCGTTTTATATTTACATTTAATTATGTCATTTGTATATATACATATTGTAGTTTCTGCTAAGTTAAATAAAAAAGAGTGCCCATAATAAAATTTTTGAAGAAATATAAAAAAGTGTCCCGAGTCTATATAAAGTAAGTATGCAAAATGCATTAGGGCTAGTTCAAACTACTCAAAATATTTTCAAAATAGTACCAAAATATATAAGACAGTTTATACGGAATTTTAGTAAATTTTATCTAGTTTCTGCTAAGCTTACTAAGAAAGAGTGTCCCGTACAAAATTTTTGAGTTATTTGAAAAATTGTAAAAAAAGTGTTCCGAATCTATGTATTGTATGTATATAAGTCAAATACATTAGGGCGAGCAGTTCAAACAATTTAAAATTTTTGTATCAAAGTGTATAAAACAGTTTATATATAAATATAGTATATTTTATCTAGTTTATGATAAGCTAACTAAAACAGAGTGTCTCGGAACTGTTTTTGTTTATTAAAAAATTGCAAAAAAATGACAGAAATTTCTATATGTACCTATACTGAAATGTGTACTAAATATATAATACATGCGTGTTAAGCTAGTTTTATTACAAAATTTTCTATTATAAAAGTGTATAAGCTAGATATTATTTTATAATATGAAATTTTATGTAGTTTCTGGTAAGCTATTTGAAAAGGGGGCTATGGACAAAATTTTTGAGTTATTTGAAAAACTGTAAAAAATGCCCCAAATATTTGTAGGCAAACTTAAGACAATATGCAAAAACGAGTTCACATTAGAATTATAAAAAAAATCGTATAAAACTATATTAGACAGTTTGAAAGAAAATGTAATAAATTTTATCTAGTTTCTGCTAAGCTAACAAAAAAAGAGTGCCTGATACAAGATTTTCGAGTTATTCACAAAAATGTGAAAAAATGTCCCGAAACGTTGCATAGAAAACTTATAACAATATGTAAAAGCGATTTTATATGGAATTTTTCGAAGAAGTTTGAACGAGACTATATTTAACTGTTGATATGAGAATTTAGTAACTTTATCTAGTTACTGCTAATTTAATTTAAAAAAAGTATCCTAGAACAAATTTTCGAGATATTCTCTAAATTGTAAAAAAAATGTCCTGAATCCTTGTATGGTAAGATTAAATAAGAGAGAGTTCGAATTGGAATTATTCAAAAATTTTATATAAGATTATATTACACTGTTTATACGAAAATATGATAAATTTTATCTAATTCATACTAAGCTAACTACAAAAGAGATGAAGGATTAAAATATTTGAGTTATTTGAGGTAATCTAAAAAAGTGTCCTAAAATCATATATTGCAAATGAGCAAGATAGATGCAGTTCGAGTTCAAACTATAGACATTTTTTTATAAAAGTGAATAAAACAGTTTATACCAAATTTTAGTGAATTTTATCTAGTTTCTACTAAGCTAACAAAAAAAGAGTTTTCGAGTTAGTTGACAAAATGTTAAAAAGTGTTTCGAAACCATATATGATAGAATTGATAAATATATTAGAGCGAGTTCAAGCTATTCAAAAATTTTGTATCAAAGTGTATAAAACAGTTTATACCAAATTTTAGTAAATTTTATCTACTTTCTGCTAAACTAACTAAAAACAAGTGCCCGATACAAAATTCTCGAGTTATTTAAAAAAATGTCCCTTATTAACACTAGTTGTATTTTTGAAACCTCAGTGCACAAATCTTTTACAGTCTTTTCCACGTATTTTTAGTAAGTTCAGTAGGTCGTGTTTTATACAAAGTAATATCGCAAACTTGCTTCTAAACCGTTAGTTTGGCATTTGACAAGGTTTGTTGCTCTTTACTAACTGAGGTGCCCCTTTGGAAATAAAGATGCCATCGCAAAATGTCACCACTTGTTGTAATAATAAAGTATTGTGTAATAGAACTCGATTTGAAATTTATTGTATAATATTAAAATATTTAAAATTAAATTATCTACAATATTGTCTAATACTAAGGTGACCTACAGCTAGTGTTAGAACGAAATATCGAGTACTGAGTAAATATCGATACTTCGCGGTCGATAGTGAGTACTTTTGGTATCGATTTTTTAGCTCGATATATTTGCCAATATCGATCTTTTACGTCGATAGTACTCAAAAAGAATCGACAGCGTAATCTATGAACCCCACTTATCGACCAACTACGAAAACCAACCATTTTGCCGAATGCAATGCATAGTCTCTCTAGGTTTAGTCTCAGAATTTATTGCTCAAAAACCCAAAATGGATATGACCACACTAATAAATAAAGATGTTTATTTATTACTCTTTTGTAAAATGAAACGCCTTTTTAAAGTACCAAAATGTTTTATAAAAACATATTCAACAATCGAAGTATGATTATTTCAAATAATAATATTCATCAATTTCAATATATTAGTATTTTGCGTAAAAAAGAATCGAAATATAATTATTTCAAATAATAATACTCATCGATTTCAATGCGTTATTATTTTTCTTTCTAAAAGTATGTGAATTGTAAGTTGAAGTAAAGTACTTGTAAATTAAAAATTAAAAAAATATAAATATAAATATAAATAAACAATTTAAAAAAGAACAGAAGAGCAATATTTTCTTTGTGGTACGTGAATCTTAAAATGTCTCGTTTTCAGTTTGTGCACATTATGAACATATTTTAGGAATCGGATTTCAACTGACCTTTTCTGAATGAATGACAACAAAACTTAAGAATACTTTCTTTAGTATAGTGGGCAAAAAACTTTTAGAAAATAATAAATTAATTTGGTTCTTGTGGCAATTGTTTGCACTGAAAAATATTAAAAATATGATTGTGCTTAAAAATACTTAAAAAGTATTGCTTTTTGAATATAGTATCAGACTATTATATTGTTTTAATCAAAAATAATCAACTATTATAACTTGTCTTTTTTTTGAAAAATTATAGAATTTGAAATTAGTATTGAAAAATTACTGTTAAAATTTTACAATATTGAAAATGATTCTGATTTAACACATCAGATTACAAGCAATAGAATTCATTCTAATATTGTGATATGATATTTAACGAGTTTTAGATCTTTTTCGCACTTATGTTTGATTTTTATGAAAAGTACTCAAAATTCGATATTGAGTACTATCGATACTTTCGCCACGATATTTTTTTGGCATCGATATTTTGATTAGATACTTTTCAAAGTACTCAATATCGATCTTTTGCCTCGATACTTCTAACACTACCTACAGCAACTCGGTATACTTTAAAATCAACATAGAAAATGACGTAAGAATATATAATGCATAAAAATTCAGTTTTTTTTCTAACAAAGTCTTCAATAACTTTTTAAATTGTTCGACAACTTGGAATGAAGTGTTAAGGAAACTTTTACAGCATAAAATTATCTGATATTTGTTTTAATATTATATAACCCTACAGCAACTAGGTATACTTTAAAAATGCATTTGAAATCAACTATCGCGCCTCGCTTTTAATACCACAAAGATAGTATTTATTTTGAGGTATTTGATAGTACATTCATTTATTTATGACTCTTGTAACTTTTAAACTATTCGATTTTTATGAATGGTGTATTTGGAAAATTTATACAAAATTAAATTATCTACAATTTTGTCTAACATTATGATGACCTACAGCAACTCGGCATACTTTAAAATCAATATAGAAAATGACGTAAGAATATATAATGCATAAAAATTCAGTCTTTTTTTTCTACAAAATCTTCAATAACTTTTTAAATTGTTCGACAACTTGGAATGAAGTACTGAGAAAACTTTTACAGTATAAAATTATCTGAAATTTGTTCTAATATTGTAAAACCCTACAGCAACTCGGTATACTTTAAAAATGCATTTTAATATTGACTATCACGCTTCATATTTAGTACTAAAAAAATTATGTACTATTAAGTGGAGTATGCATTAATTTAGTTTGACTCGTGTAACTTTAAAACCATTCGATTAAAATGGATGATGTATTTGGAAATTTGTACAAAATTAAATTATCTATAATATTGTCTAATATCAAAATGATCTACAGCAACTCGTTATACCTCAAAATCACTACAGAAAATGACATAAGAATACATAATACATAAGAATTCAGTTCCTTTTCTAACAAAATCTTCAATAACTTTTGAAATTGTTCAACAACATAAAATAAAGTGTATGAGAAACTTTTTTATTACTGAATTATCTACAATTTGTTCTAATATATTAATGCCCTACAGCAACTCGGTATACTTTGAAAACGCGTTTGAAAATTGACAATCGCGCCTCATAATAGTGTAACGACGATATGCGGTATCAAATGGTTTGTGCATTTATTTATTTTAATTCGTATAACTTTTAAACCGTTCGATTAATATGAATGATGAATTCGGACAATATATTCACAATTTAATAAGAAACATTATTGTAGAACACCAAAAGCAACTCGGTATACTTTAAAAATGAATTTCAAATCAACTATCGCGCCCCACATTTATTGTTAGTTCCAGAACGTTGTGTAACTTTTAAACTATTCGATTGATATGTATGATGTATTTAGAAAATTTGTACTAAATTGAATTATCTATAATATTGTCTATCATCAAAAGTCTCTACAGCAACTCGGTATATTCCAAAAACGTCTTGAAAACCCAATAACGCATCATCATTTCTCAAAAGTACACACGTCCCTTATATCTTACATAACTCCTAAACCATTCGATTAGTATGAATGATGTATTTGAAAAATTTGTACAAAATTAAATTATCTATAATACTGTCTAATATCAAAATGCTCTACAGCAACTCGGTATACTTTAAAAATGCTTTTGAAATCAACCACCGCGCCTCACATTTAGTACCACGCGTAACTTTAATATTGATTTTGACGCATTTGATAGTGCATTCATTTATTTTAATTTGTGTAACTTTTAAACCATTCGATTAGTATGAATGATGTCTTTTACAAATTTGTACAAAATTAAATTATCTGAAATATTGTGTAACATCAAAATGCTCTACAGCAACTCGGTATACTCCAAAAACCTATTGGAAACCCGATAACGCACCATCATTTCCCCTAAATACACACGCTCCTTGTATCTTCCATAACTCCCAAACCATTCGATTAGTATGAATGGCGTCTTCGACAAATTTGTACCCAACATCATCAACATCAACATCCCCAAATTTTGTTTCTTAACAATTATCCACTTACCCTAGGCTGGCTTCTTTCCTAGCAGCATTCGCCTGTCTCCGTCTGGCAACAGCGTCATTCCTGCCAACCCTCCTCACTTCTTCACCGTCGCCATCTACTGATTGCGGATGCTCCTTCGGTTGTGGTAAAGTCGGTGCACCTTTTTTTAATAGGATTTCCAGTTTGCTCCGGACGTCGTTGCCGTCATCGTCCGGAATCCGAAAACTTTTAATAGTCCTTTCAGTCCGGGTCATTTTTCTGCGTTTGTTATTGTCATTGTCAAGAGTTTTTTTGGAAGACAGTTCCAGGTTTTTGGAGTTCTCGCGAAGGGTTCTTTTGGAGTCGTCGTCGTCTGTGGAGTTGACGTCTTGGTTTTTGATCCTGGAAAAAAATTAGAAGGTTTGGTATGCGGATTTGATGTCTAGGTCATTTTTTCACCTAGAGTAGTTATAGTAATGGGGCAAAAAGCAAAATAATTTTTGCATTTCTCGACGTTTTGAAGGTTTCTGAACATTTTTAAGGCATACCTCAGAAGAAATGTATGTGTGAAATTTGAATTTAAAATTTCAATAATAAATATTCGAAAACGAAGTATTGTAAAAGTGTTCTAAATGTTGACACTAATAATACATATCCCGCTAAACAAGATACTTGTTCAAGCCCTTGTAAATATAATAATTATATTTATTAGATATTAAATATATTCAAAATGTTGATCTCGAAATGTAATTCGATTATTCAAATGTAGATGTGATAATTACTAGATATATATTTACTTATTAAGAGATTCTATAAATATATAAATATTATGTAATATCAGATAAAAAAATATTATAAATAAATGTATGTGTATATAAAATTATATACACAATAAATGAATAAAATACTTGAATGGTTTAAAAATCATTCGATCGCTATTGATAGGGAGATGTGCTGATTAGTTTTTGGCAAAGGCAGGTCCCGCCATTTTGAAGATACGGAGCAAAAAGTGTAGAAAATACAAATCGAGTTTTTGAGAGAACGTAGTATCGAATTGATTGATCTAAAAACATTCAATTTGTAATGATTGGGAGAAGTGGTGATTCATTTTTGGCAAAGACAGGTCCAGTTGTTTTGGAGATACAGAGCTAAATGTGCAACAAATGGCAGTTTTTGAATGAACTAAGCGTCTGATTTGAATGATCTAACTAAGCAAATTGCTGGAATTGCTGGATCTTAAAAAGATTAATATTTTTGAAAAAAAAATTACTCTGAAAAAATATAAATTTTTGACAAAAAATTACTTTTTTTTGAAAAAAAAAAAGACTTTTTGAAAAACAATTTATTTTGAAATATTTTGTAAATTCAGAACTTTTTTTCAAAGCAATTTACTGATTTAACTGCATAGAGACAAAATATTGAAGCGCGTAAGCGCCGCGTCGCCTTCTGACGGATAAACATTGGTACGGAACCCATAGAAATGTAAACAAAATTTATACTTATTGTTAAAATCTCTATAAAGTATCTGACAAATTGATGTGCATAAGTCTAATGATCATTTTTGACCGCCAAATGGCTTTTTTTTTTACTTTTGCCACTAGATCTCCGAAACCACTAGACCTGCCTTAATGAAAATTTCATCAGTTCTTCATCTTGTCAATACAAACAAAATGTTTTTTGAATTATCAAAATCGGACGCTCCGTTCTCTTAAAAACTGAGTTACCGTTTTTGGCACTTTTTGCCCCGTATCTTTGGAACGGCTAGACCTGCCTTCGCCAAAAACTAATCAGCACGTCTCCTTATCAATATGAATCGAATGTTTTTTTGAATTATTCAAATCGTTTCATCCATGTTCCCGAAATCGTCGACGAAACGTAGTATCCGCACACACACATACACGCACACACACATATATCCATTTTTTCTAAGTTTCTTTTTTTCAAAATGTTCAGAAACCTCTGAAACGTGAAGATATATAAAAATTTTCATTCTCGATTTTTTTGCGATCACTATAACTTGCCCTACGGGAAGTTAAAAATTATTACATCTTTTTTTATTTTCCATAAAATATTTTTGTATTGTAATTTTGGATTAAAAATTCAAAAAATTTCCCAGGCTAAGCGCAGTCTAAGCGCCACTCTGGTACAAATGTTTTCGCAAGTGCGTTTAGACTGTTTATGCACTGGAGCACTTTTCCAATTTTGTGAAAAACTTTTTGGTGAAAAATGTGAAAATGCCGCCAAGCTAAGCACAGTATAAGTGAAAATGTCGCACAGAATTATTTGCAAATGCGTTTAGACTGTGTCTGAGCAAATTTTCAATTTTGTGTAAATTAAGGCAACTATTTTTTTTTTTTAAATTGAATTCGGAATGAAATGACGATTGGAGATAAATTGATTTATGATTTACATTTGATTTGCTCGGATACAACAAGATAGCAAAAGTGATGAAAGTTACAGTATTTGTTATAATTTAGTTGAAAACGTTTAAAGTTTCCCGAATATTTCATTCCAGCAATTTGCCTTAAGGCACGATGCCATACACCACTAGTTACCTTCTGCCATCGTCTGAAGACAAATCCGAGGCGACTCCTTCGTCAATCGGCGAATCCGAGCACGAAGCAGCAGTCTGTTTATCACAATTGGGCGTACTGGCAACTTTGCTGCTCCTGGAAATTTTTGGACAACTTCCCAGCAGCATATTGCTGCAATCGTCCTGAATACCACTGTCTTCCTTCAACTTTTGCTGATGCTGCTGGTGCTGATGTCGACTTGTAGTCGCTGATTTTATGTTCCTGGTCGATCCTGGTTTGATCTCTATCGAGTTAGTGCTGCTTTGATCTAAAAAATTAAAAAAACTTCAAAACACTAATTGTAAGTGTTTTATATTTTCCACAAATATATTTTTATAATTTTGGATTAAAAATTTAAAAAAATTCCCAGGCTAAGCACAGTCTAAGCGCCACTCTGGTACAAATATACTTACAAGTGCGTTTAGACTGTTTTTGTACTGGAGCACTTTTGTGAGTGTATGTATGGGTATGTATATTGTGTTGACGATTACGGGAGAACGCATGAACCGATTTGAAAGATTCAAAAGACATTCGATTTGTATTGATGGGGAAACGTGCTGGTTAGTTTTTCGCAAAGGTAGGTCTAGGCGTTTCGGAGATACGAAGCAAAACGTGTTAGAAATGTTAATGCAGGTTTTGAAACAACGGAGCGTCCGATTAGAATGATTCAAAATAGATTTTGCTTGTAATGGCGAAATGCAGAATTGTATAAATATTTGCAAAAGGCAGGTGCAGTAATTTCGGAGACACAGCGTAAATGTTTTAAAAACTGCCATTTGGTGGTACAAAATGATTATTCATAGTGATTCATAGCAAGTAGAATTTTTGGTAGAAAATTACTACTATACTATTTATAGTACGGTCTTGTAATTTAGCATAATTATTTTTCAAAATTTCTATTTTACCAACAAATACTAAAACCGATGTATTTTACAATCTAGTTTCAGTTATTAACAATTTTATAAACATAACCACAAAATTTGCTCGTTGGTATCAACAGGCAATTTGTTTAGTATTTATTTGATTACTACTATACTATTTATAGTACAGTTTTGTAATTTAGTAAGATTATTTTTCAAAATGTCTATTTTAACAACAAATACTAAAATCGATGACTTTTTACATAAAATTTTCAATTAAAAATGATTTTATCAAAATTTGTACGTCTGAGGGCAAATTGCTCTATAATACATAAATGGTAACTAATTTGTTTCTAAGGATTTTTAGATCAGGGTTATTTGATGAGCTCCTCAGGACGCACCGTTTGTACTACAACTTTGTAATTTCAATATGTTGTTTCTCAATGGGCTTACTAAATACTAATAAAACTAAACTATATAGTTTCTTAACAAAAAGTATTGAATATTTGCAATTATCTGAACAAAGTACGTAGAAAAGCTCTTGATCGAAAACAGAACCATCTTATTAAAGGAGCTCCTCAGGACGCACTGTTTGTACTACAGCTGTGAAATTTTAGTATGCTGTTTCTCAATATGCTTACTAAATACTAAAAATACTAAACTATATAGTTTTTTAATGAAAAGTATGCAATATTTGCAACTATCCGCACATAGTATATAAAAAAACCTTTAGTCTTATTAACAAAGTACGTGGAAAGCTCTTGATCGAAAACAGAACCATCTTTTTAAAGGAGCTCCTCAGGACGCACCGTTAATACTACAGCCTTGAAACTTTAGTATGTTGTTCCTAAATATATCAGCTAAAAATAAAAAATACTAAACTATACAGTTCTTTAATAAAAACAATAAAATATTTGCAAATATCTGCACAAAGTACACAGAAAGCTCTCCACTAGCTCCTTAGGACGAACCGTTTGTACTACGACTTTGCAATTTTAGTATGTTGTTCCTTAATATATTTACTAAATACAAAAAATACTAAACTAAATAGTTTTGGAATAAAAAGTATGAAATATTTGCGATTATCTGCATAAGGTACATAAAAATAAACTGTCTTGAAAACAGAAGAGTCTCATTCAAAGAGCTCCTTAGGACGCACCGTTTGTACTACAGCTTTGTAATTTCTGTATATTGTTCCTCAAAGTGTTGACTAAACGTAAAAAATACTAAACTATATAGTTCTTTAATAAAAAGTGTGAAATATTTGCCACTATCTAACCAAACTACGTGGAAAGCTCATGATCGAAAACAGAAACATCTTATTTGAGGAGCTCCTCAGGACGCACTGTCTGTCCTACATCTTTGTAATTTCAGCATGTTGTTTCTCAATGTGTTTACTAAATACTAATAAAACTAAACTATATAGTTTCTTAACAAAAGTATTGAATATTTGCAATTATCTGAACAAAGTACGTAGAAAACTCTTGAAAACAGTACAGAGATTCTTATTTGACAAGCTCTTCAGGACGAACCGTTTGTACTACAGCTCTGTAATTTGAGTATGTGGTTTCTCAAAGTGTTTACTAAATACTAAAAATACTAAACTATATAGTTTTGGAATAAAGAGAATGACATATTTGCATTTATTCGCACTAAGTACTTAGAAAGCTCTCAGTCTTATTACACGAGCTCCTTAGGACGCACCGTTTGTACTACGACTTTGTAATTTTAGTATGTTATCTCTCGAAATATTTACTAAATACAAAATATACTATACTATATAGTTTCTTAACAAAAAGTATGAAATATTTGCGACTATCTGCACAAAGTACATAAAAACTCTCTTGTCAGTCTTATCAAACGAGCTCCTTAGGGCGCACCGTTTGTACTACAACTTTTATAATTTTTATAGATCAATTACATAATGTTAATAAAACCCATCAGTGTGAAAACTTACAAGTACAAACGACGCAAATTAATATTATAAATTACACCACACGGATTTGAGAAAATAAATGAAAGTGTTCTTGTAATGTGCATGTAATGTGTTATTAAATCTATTCATTCATTATTGCGAATGAAATCATTACAATTACAATTACATACATTCACATTCGACGAGTTTGGATTTTAGGTCACAAATGGGTGCCCACGCACAATACGAGAAATACGAGAAATGTCGACATTTTTTGGAGGTAGAAGTTACTAAATATATTCTATTGTTAATGTAAGACAGATGTAGTACAAACGGTGCGTCCCAAAAAACTTTGATTTATACACGGTCAACCTGTTTACCTGTGTACCAATAATTATATTTGTATGTGAATCAACAGTCATAATTTTTATTGATCATTTTTCACCAGCAAATAGAATTTTTTGTAACTTCGTCCGAAACCACAGGACCTACCTTTTCTAAAAATGCAATCAATTATTGACTCCCTAAATACAAGTAAAATGTTTTTTGAACCATTCAAATCGGACGCTCCGTTCTCTCAAAAACTGCATTCACATTTTTAACACGTTTTGCTCTGCAAGTCCGAAACGTTTAGACCTGTCTCTTTCAGAATCTAATCAACAAATCTCGCCGTCAATACGAGTCGAATGCTTTTTGAATCATTAAAATCGGTTCATGCGTTTTCCCGTAATCGTCGACGAAAGGTTGTATCCGCACATACATACCCATAAAAACACACTCACGCACACATACAATTTGTTTCAAGTTTTCTTTTATTTTCATCTCGTTCAGTAAGATGTGTACTATTTTCACGTTCTTTGTTTAGATAATCGCAAATATTTCATACTTTTTATTACTTAAACTATATAGTTTAGTATTTTATATATTTAGTAAACATATTGGGAGACAATGTACTAAAATTACAAAGTTGTAGTGCAAACGGTGCGTCCTGAGGAGCTCGTTTAACAAAACTGATAATGAGAGCTTTCTATATACTTTGCACAGATAATCGCAAATATTACACGCTTTTTATTAGTAAACTATATAGTTTAGTATTATTAGTATTTAGTAAACACTTTGAGAAACAATATACTTTGATTACAAAGTTGTAGTACAAACGGTGCGTCCTGAGGAGCTCGTTTAATAAAACTGATCTAAAAATCCTTAGAAAGAAATTAGTTACCATTTATGTATAATAGAGCAATTTGCTATAGAGGTACACGTTTTGATGAAATCATTTTTAATTCAAAATGTTGTCTAAAAAGTCATCGATTTTAGTATTTGTCGTTAAAATAAACATTTTGAAAAATAATATTGTCAAATTACAAAACTGTACTATAAATAGTACAGTAGTAATCAAATAAATACTAAACAAATTGCCTTTTGATGCATTTGAGCCAATTTTGTGGTTTGTTTATAAAATTGTTAATAACTCGAACTAGATTATAAAAATCATCAATTTTAGTACTTGTCGTTAAAGTAGACATTTTGAAAAATAATCTTGCCAAATTACAAAACTGTACTATAAATAGTACAGTAGTAATCAAATATATATTAAACCTTATGATGCATTTGAGTAAATTTTGTGGTTTTGTTTATATAAATAATTAATAACTCAAACTGGATTATAAAAATCATCATTTTTAGTATTTATCAATAAAACAGACATTTTGAAAAATAATATTACCGAATTACAAGGCTGTATTATAAATAGTATAGTAGTAATCGTACAAATACTATACAAATTGCCTTTTGATGCACCAGAGCGAATTTTGTAGTAATTTGTTTATAAAATTGTTAACAACTCGTACTAGATTATAAAAATCACCAATTTTAGTATTTGTGGTTAAAATAGGCATTTTAAAAACATAATATTGTAAAGTTATTACACTATTTTGTAATAAAACCTAAAAATTCCACGCGCGAAAACAGCTTTATATCCTAAAGCCGTCATCACATGTGCACGTCCCCATACAAAAGTCTTTACACTCTTCATAAACAAAAACGCAAGTGTGGAAGAGCTTTAGCTTAAAGCGCGCTTCACATTGTGCAACTTAAATAAAAATTATATAAATAGACAATTATAAATAAGTTAAAATGTTTTTTGATAAACTTGCGTGTTGTCAACATATTTATAATAATTTTAGAATTATTTCACCAAAAAGGCTATTTTTGCACAAAATCCAAAAATCGTTTGATTGGTAATTTTTGACAATTTCCTTTATCCTTTTTCTATTTTTACTTGTCAAAGTCTTCCTCCTAAATTGGTCCCTGATTTTCCTCAATTTTGGAGGCGTAGCCTGGCTGTCGGCCGTCGATTTTCTGCTGGTGGTGCTGGAGGTGCTGTTAGTGCTGTGTAATTCCATACGCAGAGTAAAAAGGCGGACGCGCTCCTTGATCGACAACCAGGGCCTCGTGTCCTCATCACGGGCTAATTACATACATACACACATGTTCATACATACACATATTCTACAGATACATAGATAATAGAGGGAAAGAAATTCTTGGTGTAAGATCGAGAATGAATGAGTCAAAATTCTCAAAACTATGATAGACAGAGTACGTTGTTTGCTATTTTTAATGTAACTTTTGTTTGCGAAATTTGTTTTGAAATTGGTTTTCAGATTTGGAAACTAGACAAAATTATCTAAAATCCTTTCTAACATTGTGTGGGCATAATTTCAGCAGAAAAAGAACTACATGCCCATAAGTAAGCGAGTTAATACCTAACTTTTTTGATATAACTTTTATTTGCATTTTTTTTTTTTTAAATCTGTTTGCAAATTTATCTAATTCTTTCACTAACATAATTTTTGCATTTAGTTAATACAGAAGGAAACACAAGACATTCAATAAACATTAATATAAAGCGCATCCAACTTCACGTCTAATCTAATTCGCTGTACTTTTTTCACTATTCTTAATATAAGTTTTTGTTGAAAATTTTGTTTGAAAATCTGTTAAAAATTTGAAAACTAGATAAACTTCTCAAAAACCTTTACTAACATCATCTTTGCATAAAGTTAACAGAAAAAGAACTACAAGCCTAAGAATAAACATCATGAACAATTTAAAACGCTTCCATACTTATATAATCTTTTTTGACTGTGTGTACTTCTTTTACTATTTTTAATATAACTTTTCGTTGAAAATTTTGTTTGAAAACTGTTTACATATTTGAAAACTATATTAAATTCACTAAATCTTTCTGTAACATCAATTTTACGTAAAGTTAACACTAAAAAACTACAAGCCCAAAAATAAACATAACATCATTTTGAAGTGCATCCAACTTCACGCCTAATCTATAACAGTGTACTTTTTTCACTATTTTTATTGTAACTTCTTTTTGCAAAATTTGTTTTGAAATCTGTTTCAAATTTGAAAACTAGATAAAATTTCCAAAAACTTTTTCGAATAAACCTTTTTCACAAAACTAACAAAAAAAAACTACAAGCCTCAGATTATACAGAATGAAAATGGTAATACACTTCTAAAGCGTTACTTATCCTTCATAACTTTTAAACCGTTTGTCTGATATAAACCAAATATTCGGCAAATTGGACAAAATTAAATAATTTAAAATATTTTCTAACATTATAATACCCTACAGCAACTCGGTATACTTTAAAATCATAAAAAAACAGCAGAAGTGATCTAAATTAAGCAAAAACGCATGGACCACATATATCGATCATAAGTCCTAAATTATTCGTTTGGTATGAATGGTGTGTTAGAAAAATTTGTACAAAATTAAATTATCTATAAAATTTAATTGTAATAACCTACAGGAACTCGGTATACTTTAAAATCGTGCACAAAAATCAGACTAAACGCATCCATAATTTCCTAAACTAAATTTGTAAACTAAACAAAGTAAAATTATTTTGTGTAAAATTCAAGTCGGTACAGCAACTCGGTATACTCCAAAGTATTAAAAAAAATTAGTAATATTTACCTTACAAATATTTTTAGTTATAAAACTCCTCGCAATTGGTAAAAAAAATTATTTAAAAAAAACTGACAGTAAAAAATACAAAATTACAATATTGACACATCAATTGTTTTTTTTGCTGCATTTTAGTAAATTAATTTACAAATTTGAGTTAATAATTTTATAGTAAATATTGTATACTATGTATATTGTATAAAATACTCATATATTTCTATAAATATATTTATATATTTTCGCGGAAAAATAATAATTGGACGTCGTCCAATGCCAAAAAACTATCATTTGCGAATTCTATAAATAAAATCGCACACTTGTTTATATTAAATCTAAATCTTGCACATGTTCTGTTTATTTTCAAACAGAAACAGAAAGAAAATATGAAAAATATAATGGAGTAAAAATTTAGTTAAATGTAGGTAAATATTAATTAAAAATAACAAAAATGGTATAAATTTTGAGTAACTAATAATGGTACAAAAATATATACATACAGCAAGATTTGTAGGTGTTGGTTAATTACTGACAATTTTATTCAAAATTTTGTATTAGAGTTTATAAAACTAATTATGAGGATTTTTAGTAAATTATATCTAGTTTCCCATAAACTAACTCAAAAAAAAGTGCCCGAAACAAATTTTCTGAGTTATTTAATAAAATGTATTAAAATTGCCTAGCTCTTCATAAACTGAAAATTTGAGTCACTTTAAGCGTGCTTTATTCAAAATTTTGTACTAGAGCTTATAAAATTATAAATGCAGAATTGTAGTAAATTTATCTAGTTTCTTCTTATACTAAACCAAAAGAGTGCCGGAACAAACTTTTTATGTAATTTACAAAAATGTACTATGACCTCTACATATATTGCAAATATGAAGTTACTATGTATATAAATGTGATTTCAAAACGCGTTTTAAACAAAATTTTGTTTAAGAGCATCAAAAACTATTTATGCAGAATTTTTGTAAATTTTATCTAGTTTTCCTAAACTAATTCAAAAAAAGAGCCCTGAACAAATTTTTAAATTTTTAAATAAAATGTACTTAAATGTCTGACGGTTCCAAACGCGTTTTTATCAAATTTTGTTTTAGAGCATAAAAAACTATTTTTGCCAAAATTTAGTAAATTTTATGTAGTTTCTCCCAAACTAACCAAAAAGAGTGTCCGAACAAAGTTATTTTAAAAAATGTGAAAAAATGTCACGCATCATTTTGGCACAAAGTGTAATACAAGCCCAAAACTAAACATGACTTTTTCACTAGTTTAATGTATTTTTTTTGCAAAATTTGTTTCAAAATCCGTTTTCAAATTCGGAAACTAGATAAAATTATCTAAAACTCTCACTAATACACTTTTACATATAATTATTACAAAAAAACTACAAACCTAAATGCAATCATCAATACTCATATTATATAACCTGCTATCACTAAGGTGATTTTTTCGCTCTCATTTTAATTATTATTTTAAAGTATACAGAGTTGCTGTAGCGTTTTGTGGTATTAGAAAAGTTTATACACATTTTAATTTTGCACAAATTTGCGAGTACAACATCAACATCGGACAAACACTTTAAAAGTTACAAACAGATCAAACACACCTCTAACAATTATCAACTCACGACAATTATATACTTTAAATTATAATTTTAAGTATACTGAGTTACTGTAGGGCCTTATGATACAAGAAAACTTTGTACACAATTTCATTACGTAAAAATTTCCCAAATACACCCTGACTTACACCCCTTGTTTAAAAACTACAATAAATATACCAAAAAAAATGCACAGTATCTTTTTACCTGAATCATCGGACATGGTAACATCATAACTAGTGTCATCAAATCCGGACAACATAATTTAAAAAATAATAATACATAACACACTAAGACATTTGTAAAAACTAAATATAAATAAATAAATAAATATAATCTAAAATTTTACAAAACTAACATTATTAGTTAATGAAGAATTTATTTAATTTAATAAAAATGATGTTTGGAAATCGAAATTTTGTTTTCGGTTGTTTTTTGGACAAACTGTCAAAAATGTAATTGATATAAAATTATATATACATATTTAAATAATTATATATACATAATAAATAATTATATACACATGTTTAATACTATAATAAAGTTTTATATAATTATTTATTTTTAATTTTAAGTTGCACACAATGTTACGCAGACTTTAAGCTAAAGCCCTTCCACACTTCACGTTTTGTATTGGACGCTCAAAAA
>NW_020538538.1:0-54871 GCF_003426905.1 Ctenocephalides felis
TTGTGAGTCATAAGTGTGACATAAAAAGTAGCAAAATATTTTTTTCCACTTAAGTAAATATTTATCAATTAGTTACCATGGGGGAATTTCTATGATATTATCGTGGCGTTTAACCTGTTAAACTTATTCTGTTTCTTTATAAAGCCGAAATGTGTTTGAATGATATAAAACAGATAAAACAAAACTCTTCGTGAATAATTTATGTTAATTTTTAAAGTTAATGTTGCTTACTTCACTTTTTTCTAACAGTTCCGGTTTCGAATACAACAACGTGTTTGTAGTGTGTTATGTCATCGTCGTTTATATTTACATTTAATTATGTCATTTGTATATATACATATTGTAGTTTCTGCTAAGTTAAATAAAAAAGAGTGCCCATAATAAAATTTTTGAAGAAATATAAAAAAAGTGTCCCGAGTCTATATAAAGTAAGTATGCAAAATGCATTAGGGCTAGTTCAAACTACTCAAAATATTTTCAAAATAGTACCAAAATATATAAGACAGTTTATACGGAATTTTAGTAAATTTATCTAGTTTCTGCTAAGCTTACTAAGAAAGAGTGTCCCGTACAAAATTTTTGAGTTATTTGAAAAATTGTAAAAAAAGTGTTCCGAATCTATGTATTGTATGTATATAAGTCAAATACATTAGGGCGAGCAGTTCAAACAATTTAAAATTTTTGTATCAAAGTGTATAAAACAGTTTATATATAAATATAGTATATTTTATCTAGTTTATGATAAGCTAACTAAAACAGAGTGTCTCGGAACTGTTTTTGTTTATTAAAAAATTGCAAAAAAATGACAGAAATTTCTATATGTACCTATACTGAAATGTGTACTAAATATATAATACATGCGTGTTAAGCTAGTTTTATTACAAAATTTTCTATTATAAAAGTGTATAAGCTAGATATTATTTTATAATATGAAATTTTATGTAGTTTCTGGTAAGCTATTTGAAAAGGGGGCTATGGACAAAATTTTTGAGTTATTTGAAAAACTGTAAAAAATGCCCCAAATATTTGTAGGCAAACTTAAGACAATATGCAAAAACGAGTTCACATTAGAATTATAAAAAAAATCGTATAAAACTATATTAGACAGTTTGAAAGAAAATGTAATAAATTTTATCTAGTTTCTGCTAAGCTAACAAAAAAGAGTGCCTGATACAAGATTTTCGAGTTATTCACAAAAATGTGAAAAAATGTCCCGAAACGTTGCATAGAAAACTTATAACAATATGTAAAAGCGATTTTATATGGAATTTTTCGAAGAAGTTTGAACGAGACTATATTTAACTGTTGATATGAGAATTTAGTAACTTTATCTAGTTACTGCTAATTTAATTTAAAAAAAGTATCCTAGAACAAATTTTCGAGATATTCTCTAAATTGTAAAAAAAATGTCCTGAATCCTTGTATGGTAAGATTAAATAAGAGAGAGTTCGAATTGGAATTATTCAAAAATTTTATATAAGATTATATTACACTGTTTATACGAAAATATGATAAATTTTATCTAATTCATACTAAGCTAACTACAAAAGAGATGAAGGATTAAAATATTTGAGTTATTTGAGGTAATCTAAAAAAGTGTCCTAAAATCATATATTGCAAATGAGCAAGATAGATGCAGTTCGAGTTCAAACTATAGACATTTTTTTATAAAAGTGAATAAAACAGTTTATACCAAATTTTAGTGAATTTTATCTAGTTTCTACTAAGCTAACAAAAAAAGAGTTTTCGAGTTAGTTGACAAAATGTTAAAAAGTGTTTCGAAACCATATATGATAGAATTGATAAATATATTAGAGCGAGTTCAAGCTATTCAAAAATTTTGTATCAAAGTGTATAAAACAGTTTATACCAAATTTTAGTAAATTTTATCTACTTTCTGCTAAACTAACTAAAAACAAGTGCCCGATACAAAATTCTCGAGTTATTTAAAAAAATGTCCCTTATTAACACTAGTTGTATTTTTGAAACCTCAGTGCACAAATCTTTTACAGTCTTTTCCACGTATTTTTAGTAAGTTCAGTAGGTCGTGTTTTATACAAAGTAATATCGCAAACTTGCTTCTAAACCGTTAGTTTGGCATTTGACAAGGTTTGTTGCTCTTTACTAACTGAGGTGCCCCTTTGGAAATAAAGATGCCATCGCAAAATGTCACCACTTGTTGTAATAATAAAGTATTGTGTAATAGAACTCGATTTGAAATTTATTGTATAATATTAAAATATTTAAAATTAAATTATCTACAATATTGTCTAATACTAAGGTGACCTACAGCTAGTGTTAGAACGAAATATCGAGTACTGAGTAAATATCGATACTTCGCGGTCGATAGTGAGTACTTTTGGTATCGATTTTTTAGCTCGATATATTTGCCAATATCGATCTTTTACGTCGATAGTACTCAAAAAGAATCGACAGCGTAATCTATGAACCCCACTTATCGACCAACTACGAAAACCAACCATTTTGCCGAATGCAATGCATAGTCTCTCTAGGTTTAGTCTCAGAATTTATTGCTCAAAAACCCAAAATGGATATGACCACACTAATAAATAAAGATGTTTATTTATTACTCTTTTGTAAAATGAAACGCCTTTTTAAAGTACCAAAATGTTTTATAAAAACATATTCAACAATCGAAGTATGATTATTTCAAATAATAATATTCATCAATTTCAATATATTAGTATTTTGCGTAAAAAAGAATCGAAATATAATTATTTCAAATAATAATACTCATCGATTTCAATGCGTTATTATTTTTCTTTCTAAAAGTATGTGAATTGTAAGTTGAAGTAAAGTACTTGTAAATTAAAAATTAAAAAAATATAAATATAAATATAAATAAACAATTTAAAAAAGAACAGAAGAGCAATATTTTCTTTGTGGTACGTGAATCTTAAAATGTCTCGTTTTCAGTTTGTGCACATTATGAACATATTTTAGGAATCGGATTTCAACTGACCTTTTCTGAATGAATGACAACAAAACTTAAGAATACTTTCTTTAGTATAGTGGGCAAAAAACTTTTAGAAAATAATAAATTAATTTGGTTCTTGTGGCAATTGTTTGCACTGAAAAATATTAAAAATATGATTGTGCTTAAAAATACTTAAAAAGTATTGCTTTTTGAATATAGTATCAGACTATTATATTGTTTTAATCAAAAATAATCAACTATTATAACTTGTCTTTTTTTTGAAAAATTATAGAATTTGAAATTAGTATTGAAAAATTACTGTTAAAATTTTACAATATTGAAAATGATTCTGATTTAACACATCAGATTACAAGCAATAGAATTCATTCTAATATTGTGATATGATATTTAACGAGTTTTAGATCTTTTTCGCACTTATGTTTGATTTTTATGAAAAGTACTCAAAATTCGATATTGAGTACTATCGATACTTTCGCCACGATATTTTTTTGGCATCGATATTTTGATTAGATACTTTTCAAAGTACTCAATATCGATCTTTTGCCTCGATACTTCTAACACTACCTACAGCAACTCGGTATACTTTAAAATCAACATAGAAAATGACGTAAGAATATATAATGCATAAAAATTCAGTTTTTTTTCTAACAAAGTCTTCAATAACTTTTTAAATTGTTCGACAACTTGGAATGAAGTGTTAAGGAAACTTTTACAGCATAAAATTATCTGATATTTGTTTTAATATTATATAACCCTACAGCAACTAGGTATACTTTAAAAATGCATTTGAAATCAACTATCGCGCCTCGCTTTTAATACCACAAAGATAGTATTTATTTTGAGGTATTTGATAGTACATTCATTTATTTATGACTCTTGTAACTTTTAAACTATTCGATTTTTATGAATGGTGTATTTGGAAAATTTATACAAAATTAAATTATCTACAATTTTGTCTAACATTATGATGACCTACAGCAACTCGGCATACTTTAAAATCAATATAGAAAATGACGTAAGAATATATAATGCATAAAAATTCAGTCTTTTTTTTCTACAAAATCTTCAATAACTTTTTAAATTGTTCGACAACTTGGAATGAAGTACTGAGAAAACTTTTACAGTATAAAATTATCTGAAATTTGTTCTAATATTGTAAAACCCTACAGCAACTCGGTATACTTTAAAAATGCATTTTAATATTGACTATCACGCTTCATATTTAGTACTAAAAAAATTATGTACTATTAAGTGGAGTATGCATTAATTTAGTTTGACTCGTGTAACTTTAAAACCATTCGATTAAAATGGATGATGTATTTGGAAATTTGTACAAAATTAAATTATCTATAATATTGTCTAATATCAAAATGATCTACAGCAACTCGTTATACCTCAAAATCACTACAGAAAATGACATAAGAATACATAATACATAAGAATTCAGTTCCTTTTCTAACAAAATCTTCAATAACTTTTGAAATTGTTCAACAACATAAAATAAAGTGTATGAGAAACTTTTTTATTACTGAATTATCTACAATTTGTTCTAATATATTAATGCCCTACAGCAACTCGGTATACTTTGAAAACGCGTTTGAAAATTGACAATCGCGCCTCATAATAGTGTAACGACGATATGCGGTATCAAATGGTTTGTGCATTTATTTATTTTAATTCGTATAACTTTTAAACCGTTCGATTAATATGAATGATGAATTCGGACAATATATTCACAATTTAATAAGAAACATTATTGTAGAACACCAAAAGCAACTCGGTATACTTTAAAAATGAATTTCAAATCAACTATCGCGCCCCACATTTATTGTTAGTTCCAGAACGTTGTGTAACTTTTAAACTATTCGATTGATATGTATGATGTATTTAGAAAATTTGTACTAAATTGAATTATCTATAATATTGTCTATCATCAAAAGTCTCTACAGCAACTCGGTATATTCCAAAAACGTCTTGAAAACCCAATAACGCATCATCATTTCTCAAAAGTACACACGTCCCTTATATCTTACATAACTCCTAAACCATTCGATTAGTATGAATGATGTATTTGAAAAATTTGTACAAAATTAAATTATCTATAATACTGTCTAATATCAAAATGCTCTACAGCAACTCGGTATACTTTAAAAATGCTTTTGAAATCAACCACCGCGCCTCACATTTAGTACCACGCGTAACTTTAATATTGATTTTGACGCATTTGATAGTGCATTCATTTATTTTAATTTGTGTAACTTTTAAACCATTCGATTAGTATGAATGATGTCTTTTACAAATTTGTACAAAATTAAATTATCTGAAATATTGTGTAACATCAAAATGCTCTACAGCAACTCGGTATACTCCAAAAACCTATTGGAAACCCGATAACGCACCATCATTTCCCCTAAATACACACGCTCCTTGTATCTTCCATAACTCCCAAACCATTCGATTAGTATGAATGGCGTCTTCGACAAATTTGTACCCAACATCATCAACATCAACATCCCCAAATTTTGTTTCTTAACAATTATCCACTTACCCTAGGCTGGCTTCTTTCCTAGCAGCATTCGCCTGTCTCCGTCTGGCAACAGCGTCATTCCTGCCAACCCTCCTCACTTCTTCACCGTCGCCATCTACTGATTGCGGATGCTCCTTCGGTTGTGGTAAAGTCGGTGCACCTTTTTTTAATAGGATTTCCAGTTTGCTCCGGACGTCGTTGCCGTCATCGTCCGGAATCCGAAAACTTTTAATAGTCCTTTCAGTCCGGGTCATTTTTCTGCGTTTGTTATTGTCATTGTCAAGAGTTTTTTTGGAAGACAGTTCCAGGTTTTTGGAGTTCTCGCGAAGGGTTCTTTTGGAGTCGTCGTCGTCTGTGGAGTTGACGTCTTGGTTTTTGATCCTGGAAAAAAATTAGAAGGTTTGGTATGCGGATTTGATGTCTAGGTCATTTTTTCACCTAGAGTAGTTATAGTAATGGGGCAAAAAGCAAAATAATTTTTGCATTTCTCGACGTTTTGAAGGTTTCTGAACATTTTTAAGGCATACCTCAGAAGAAATGTATGTGTGAAATTTGAATTTAAAATTTCAATAATAAATATTCGAAAACGAAGTATTGTAAAAGTGTTCTAAATGTTGACACTAATAATACATATCCCGCTAAACAAGATACTTGTTCAAGCCCTTGTAAATATAATAATTATATTTATTAGATATTAAATATATTCAAAATGTTGATCTCGAAATGTAATTCGATTATTCAAATGTAGATGTGATAATTACTAGATATATATTTACTTATTAAGAGATTCTATAAATATATAAATATTATGTAATATCAGATAAAAAAATATTATAAATAAATGTATGTGTATATAAAATTATATACACAATAAATGAATAAAATACTTGAATGGTTTAAAAATCATTCGATCGCTATTGATAGGGAGATGTGCTGATTAGTTTTTGGCAAAGGCAGGTCCCGCCATTTTGAAGATACGGAGCAAAAAGTGTAGAAAATACAAATCGAGTTTTTGAGAGAACGTAGTATCGAATTGATTGATCTAAAAACATTCAATTTGTAATGATTGGGAGAAGTGGTGATTCATTTTTGGCAAAGACAGGTCCAGTTGTTTTGGAGATACAGAGCTAAATGTGCAACAAATGGCAGTTTTTGAATGAACTAAGCGTCTGATTTGAATGATCTAACTAAGCAAATTGCTGGAATTGCTGGATCTTAAAAAGATTAATATTTTTGAAAAAAAAATTACTCTGAAAAAATATAAATTTTTGACAAAAAATTACTTTTTTTTGAAAAAAAAAAAGACTTTTTGAAAAACAATTTATTTTGAAATATTTTGTAAATTCAGAACTTTTTTTCAAAGCAATTTACTGATTTAACTGCATAGAGACAAAATATTGAAGCGCGTAAGCGCCGCGTCGCCTTCTGACGGATAAACATTGGTACGGAACCCATAGAAATGTAAACAAAATTTATACTTATTGTTAAAATCTCTATAAAGTATCTGACAAATTGATGTGCATAAGTCTAATGATCATTTTTGACCGCCAAATGGCTTTTTTTTTTACTTTTGCCACTAGATCTCCGAAACCACTAGACCTGCCTTAATGAAAATTTCATCAGTTCTTCATCTTGTCAATACAAACAAAATGTTTTTTGAATTATCAAAATCGGACGCTCCGTTCTCTTAAAAACTGAGTTACCGTTTTTGGCACTTTTTGCCCCGTATCTTTGGAACGGCTAGACCTGCCTTCGCCAAAAACTAATCAGCACGTCTCCTTATCAATATGAATCGAATGTTTTTTTGAATTATTCAAATCGTTTCATCCATGTTCCCGAAATCGTCGACGAAACGTAGTATCCGCACACACACATACACGCACACACACATATATCCATTTTTTCTAAGTTTCTTTTTTTCAAAATGTTCAGAAACCTCTGAAACGTGAAGATATATAAAAATTTTCATTCTCGATTTTTTTGCGATCACTATAACTTGCCCTACGGGAAGTTAAAAATTATTACATCTTTTTTTATTTTCCATAAAATATTTTTGTATTGTAATTTTGGATTAAAAATTCAAAAAATTTCCCAGGCTAAGCGCAGTCTAAGCGCCACTCTGGTACAAATGTTTTCGCAAGTGCGTTTAGACTGTTTATGCACTGGAGCACTTTTCCAATTTTGTGAAAAACTTTTTGGTGAAAAATGTGAAAATGCCGCCAAGCTAAGCACAGTATAAGTGAAAATGTCGCACAGAATTATTTGCAAATGCGTTTAGACTGTGTCTGAGCAAATTTTCAATTTTGTGTAAATTAAGGCAACTATTTTTTTTTTTTAAATTGAATTCGGAATGAAATGACGATTGGAGATAAATTGATTTATGATTTACATTTGATTTGCTCGGATACAACAAGATAGCAAAAGTGATGAAAGTTACAGTATTTGTTATAATTTAGTTGAAAACGTTTAAAGTTTCCCGAATATTTCATTCCAGCAATTTGCCTTAAGGCACGATGCCATACACCACTAGTTACCTTCTGCCATCGTCTGAAGACAAATCCGAGGCGACTCCTTCGTCAATCGGCGAATCCGAGCACGAAGCAGCAGTCTGTTTATCACAATTGGGCGTACTGGCAACTTTGCTGCTCCTGGAAATTTTTGGACAACTTCCCAGCAGCATATTGCTGCAATCGTCCTGAATACCACTGTCTTCCTTCAACTTTTGCTGATGCTGCTGGTGCTGATGTCGACTTGTAGTCGCTGATTTTATGTTCCTGGTCGATCCTGGTTTGATCTCTATCGAGTTAGTGCTGCTTTGATCTAAAAAATTAAAAAAACTTCAAAACACTAATTGTAAGTGTTTTATATTTTCCACAAATATATTTTTATAATTTTGGATTAAAAATTTAAAAAAATTCCCAGGCTAAGCACAGTCTAAGCGCCACTCTGGTACAAATATACTTACAAGTGCGTTTAGACTGTTTTTGTACTGGAGCACTTTTGTGAGTGTATGTATGGGTATGTATATTGTGTTGACGATTACGGGAGAACGCATGAACCGATTTGAAAGATTCAAAAGACATTCGATTTGTATTGATGGGGAAACGTGCTGGTTAGTTTTTCGCAAAGGTAGGTCTAGGCGTTTCGGAGATACGAAGCAAAACGTGTTAGAAATGTTAATGCAGGTTTTGAAACAACGGAGCGTCCGATTAGAATGATTCAAAATAGATTTTGCTTGTAATGGCGAAATGCAGAATTGTATAAATATTTGCAAAAGGCAGGTGCAGTAATTTCGGAGACACAGCGTAAATGTTTTAAAAACTGCCATTTGGTGGTACAAAATGATTATTCATAGTGATTCATAGCAAGTAGAATTTTTGGTAGAAAATTACTACTATACTATTTATAGTACGGTCTTGTAATTTAGCATAATTATTTTTCAAAATTTCTATTTTACCAACAAATACTAAAACCGATGTATTTTACAATCTAGTTTCAGTTATTAACAATTTTATAAACATAACCACAAAATTTGCTCGTTGGTATCAACAGGCAATTTGTTTAGTATTTATTTGATTACTACTATACTATTTATAGTACAGTTTTGTAATTTAGTAAGATTATTTTTCAAAATGTCTATTTTAACAACAAATACTAAAATCGATGACTTTTTACATAAAATTTTCAATTAAAAATGATTTTATCAAAATTTGTACGTCTGAGGGCAAATTGCTCTATAATACATAAATGGTAACTAATTTGTTTCTAAGGATTTTTAGATCAGGGTTATTTGATGAGCTCCTCAGGACGCACCGTTTGTACTACAACTTTGTAATTTCAATATGTTGTTTCTCAATGGGCTTACTAAATACTAATAAAACTAAACTATATAGTTTCTTAACAAAAAGTATTGAATATTTGCAATTATCTGAACAAAGTACGTAGAAAAGCTCTTGATCGAAAACAGAACCATCTTATTAAAGGAGCTCCTCAGGACGCACTGTTTGTACTACAGCTGTGAAATTTTAGTATGCTGTTTCTCAATATGCTTACTAAATACTAAAAATACTAAACTATATAGTTTTTTAATGAAAAGTATGCAATATTTGCAACTATCCGCACATAGTATATAAAAAAACCTTTAGTCTTATTAACAAAGTACGTGGAAAGCTCTTGATCGAAAACAGAACCATCTTTTTAAAGGAGCTCCTCAGGACGCACCGTTAATACTACAGCCTTGAAACTTTAGTATGTTGTTCCTAAATATATCAGCTAAAAATAAAAAATACTAAACTATACAGTTCTTTAATAAAAACAATAAAATATTTGCAAATATCTGCACAAAGTACACAGAAAGCTCTCCACTAGCTCCTTAGGACGAACCGTTTGTACTACGACTTTGCAATTTTAGTATGTTGTTCCTTAATATATTTACTAAATACAAAAAATACTAAACTAAATAGTTTTGGAATAAAAAGTATGAAATATTTGCGATTATCTGCATAAGGTACATAAAAATAAACTGTCTTGAAAACAGAAGAGTCTCATTCAAAGAGCTCCTTAGGACGCACCGTTTGTACTACAGCTTTGTAATTTCTGTATATTGTTCCTCAAAGTGTTGACTAAACGTAAAAAATACTAAACTATATAGTTCTTTAATAAAAAGTGTGAAATATTTGCCACTATCTAACCAAACTACGTGGAAAGCTCATGATCGAAAACAGAAACATCTT
The DNA here is from genome assembly GCF_003426905.1 of Ctenocephalides felis. Taxonomy (NCBI): domain Eukaryota; kingdom Metazoa; phylum Arthropoda; class Insecta; order Siphonaptera; family Pulicidae; genus Ctenocephalides; species Ctenocephalides felis. The sequence continues at coordinate 10,220 of NW_020538538.1, forward strand.
ATTTGAGGAGCTCCTCAGGACGCACTGTCTGTCCTACATCTTTGTAATTTCAGCATGTTGTTTCTCAATGTGTTTACTAAATACTAATAAAACTAAACTATATAGTTTCTTAACAGAAAGTATTGAATATTTGCAATTATCTGAACAAAGTACGTAGAAAACTCTTGAAAACAGTACAGAGATTCTTATTTGACAAGCTCTTCAGGACGAACCGTTTGTACTACAGCTCTGTAATTTGAGTATGTGGTTTCTCAAAGTGTTTACTAAATACTAAAAATACTAAACTATATAGTTTTGGAATAAAGAGAATGACATATTTGCATTTATTCGCACTAAGTACTTAGAAAGCTCTCAGTCTTATTACACGAGCTCCTTAGGACGCACCGTTTGTACTACGACTTTGTAATTTTAGTATGTTATCTCTCGAAATATTTACTAAATACAAAATATACTATACTATATAGTTTCTTAACAAAAAGTATGAAATATTTGCGACTATCTGCACAAAGTACATAAAAACTCTCTTGTCAGTCTTATCAAACGAGCTCCTTAGGGCGCACCGTTTGTACTACAACTTTTATAATTTTTATAGATCAATTACATAATGTTAATAAAACCCATCAGTGTGAAAACTTACAAGTACAAACGACGCAAATTAATATTATAAATTACACCACACGGATTTGAGAAAATAAATGAAAGTGTTCTTGTAATGTGCATGTAATGTGTTATTAAATCTATTCATTCATTATTGCGAATGAAATCATTACAATTACAATTACATACATTCACATTCGACGAGTTTGGATTTTAGGTCACAAATGGGTGCCCACGCACAATACGAGAAATACGAGAAATGTCGACATTTTTTGGAGGTAGAAGTTACTAAATATATTCTATTGTTAATGTAAGACAGATGTAGTACAAACGGTGCGTCCCAAAAAACTTTGATTTATACACGGTCAACCTGTTTACCTGTGTACCAATAATTATATTTGTATGTGAATCAACAGTCATAATTTTTATTGATCATTTTTCACCAGCAAATAGAATTTTTTGTAACTTCGTCCGAAACCACAGGACCTACCTTTTCTAAAAATGCAATCAATTATTGACTCCCTAAATACAAGTAAAATGTTTTTTGAACCATTCAAATCGGACGCTCCGTTCTCTCAAAAACTGCATTCACATTTTTAACACGTTTTGCTCTGCAAGTCCGAAACGTTTAGACCTGTCTCTTTCAGAATCTAATCAACAAATCTCGCCGTCAATACGAGTCGAATGCTTTTTGAATCATTAAAATCGGTTCATGCGTTTTCCCGTAATCGTCGACGAAAGGTTGTATCCGCACATACATACCCATAAAAACACACTCACGCACACATACAATTTGTTTCAAGTTTTCTTTTATTTTCATCTCGTTCAGTAAGATGTGTACTATTTTCACGTTCTTTGTTTAGATAATCGCAAATATTTCATACTTTTTATTACTTAAACTATATAGTTTAGTATTTTATATATTTAGTAAACATATTGGGAGACAATGTACTAAAATTACAAAGTTGTAGTGCAAACGGTGCGTCCTGAGGAGCTCGTTTAACAAAACTGATAATGAGAGCTTTCTATATACTTTGCACAGATAATCGCAAATATTACACGCTTTTTATTAGTAAACTATATAGTTTAGTATTATTAGTATTTAGTAAACACTTTGAGAAACAATATACTTTGATTACAAAGTTGTAGTACAAACGGTGCGTCCTGAGGAGCTCGTTTAATAAAACTGATCTAAAAATCCTTAGAAAGAAATTAGTTACCATTTATGTATAATAGAGCAATTTGCTATAGAGGTACACGTTTTGATGAAATCATTTTTAATTCAAAATGTTGTCTAAAAAGTCATCGATTTTAGTATTTGTCGTTAAAATAAACATTTTGAAAAATAATATTGTCAAATTACAAAACTGTACTATAAATAGTACAGTAGTAATCAAATAAATACTAAACAAATTGCCTTTTCATGAATTTGAGCCAATTTTGTGGTTTGTTTATAAAATTGTTAATAACTCGAACTGGATTATAAAAAACATCAATTTTAGCACCTGTCGTTAAAGTAGACATTTTGAAAAATAATCTTGCCAAATTACAAAACTGTACTATAAATAGTACAGTAGTAATCAAATATATATTAAACCTTATGATGCATTTGAGTAAATTTTGTGGTTTTGTTTATAAAATAATTAATAACTCAAACTGGATTATAAAAATCATCATTTTTAGTATTTATCAATAAAACAGACATTTTGAAAAATAATATTACCGAATTACAAGGCTGTATTATAAATAGTATAGTAGTAATCGTACAAATACTATACAAATTGCCTTTTGATGCACCAGAGCGAATTTTGTAGTAATTTGTTTATAAAATTGTTAACAACTCGTACTAGATTATAAAAATCACCAATTTTAGTATTTGTGGTTAAAATAGGCATTTTAAAACATAATATTGTAAAGTTATTACACTATTTTGTAATAAAACCTAAAAATTCCACGCGCGAAAACAGCTTTATATCCTAAAGCCGTCATCACATGTGCACGTCCCCATACAAAAGTCTTTACACTCTTCATAAACAAAAACGCAAGTGTGGAAGAGCTTTAGCTTAAAGCGCGCTTCACATTGTGCAACTTAAATAAAAATTATATAAATAGACAATTATAAATAAGTTAAAATGTTTTTTGATAAACTTGCGTGTTGTCAACATATTTATAAATAATTTTAGAATTATTTCACCAAAAAGGCTATTTTTGCACAAAATCCAAAAATCGTTTGATTGGTAATTTTTGACAATTTCCTTTATCCTTTTTCTATTTTTACTTGTCAAAGTCTTCCTCCTAAATTGGTCCCTGATTTTCCTCAATTTTGGAGGCGTAGCCTGGCTGTCGGCCGTCGATTTTCTGCTGGTGGTGCTGGAGGTGCTGTTAGTGCTGTGTAATTCCATACGCAGAGTAAAAAGGCGGACGCGCTCCTTGATCGACAACCAGGGCCTCGTGTCCTCATCACGGGCTAATTACATACATACACACATGTTCATACATACACATATTCTACAGATACATAGATAATAGAGGGAAAGAAATTCTTGGTGTAAGATCGAGAATGAATGAGTCAAAATTCTCAAAACTATGATAGACAGAGTACGTTGTTTGCTATTTTTAATGTAACTTTTGTTTGCGAAATTTGTTTTGAAATTGGTTTTCAGATTTGGAAACTAGACAAAATTATCTAAAATCCTTTCTAACATTGTGTGGGCATAATTTCAGCAGAAAAAGAACTACATGCCCATAAGTAAGCGAGTTAATACCTAACTATTTTTGATATAACTTTTATTTGCATTTTTTTTTTTAAATCTGTTTGCAAATTTATCTAATTCTTTCACTAACATAATTTTTGCATTTAGTTAATACAGAAGGAAACACAAGACATTCAATAAACATTAATATAAAGCGCATCCAACTTCACGTCTAATCTAATTCGCTGTACTTTTTTCACTATTCTTAATATAAGTTTTTGTTGAAAATTTTGTTTGAAAATCTGTTTAAAAATTTGAAAACTAGATAAACTTCTCAAAAACCTTTACTAACATCATCTTTGCATAAAGTTAACAGAAAAAGAACTACAAGCCTAAGAATAAACATCATGAACAATTTAAAACGCTTCCATACTTATATAATCTTTTTTTGACTGTGTACTTCTTTTACTATTTTTAATATAACTTTTCGTTGAAAATTTTGTTTTGAAAACTGTTTACATATTTGAAAACTATATTAAATTCACTAAATCTTTCTGTAACATCAATTTTACGTAAAGTTAACACTAAAAAAACTACAAGCCCAAAAATAAACATAACATCATTTTGAAGTGCATCCAACTTCACGCCTAATCTATAACAGTGTACTTTTTTCACTATTTTTATTGTAACTTCTTTTTGCAAAATTTGTTTTGAAATCTGTTTTCAAATTTGAAAACTAGATAAAATTTCCAAAAACTTTTTCGAATAAACCTTTTTCACAAAACTAACAAAAAAAAACTACAAGCCTCAGATTATACAGAATGAAAATGGTAATACACTTCTAAAGCGTTTACTTATCCTTCATAACTTTTAAACCGTTTGTCTGATATAAACCAAATATTCGGCAAAATTGGACAAAATTAAATAATTTAAAATATTTTCTAACATTATAATACCCTACAGCAACTCGGTATACTTTAAAATCATAAAAAAACAGCAGAAGTGATCTAAATTAAGCAAAAACGCATGGACCACATATATCGATCATAAGTCCTAAATTATTCGTTTGGTATGAATGGTGTGTTAGAAAAATTTGTACAAAATTAAATTATCTATAAAATTTAATTGTAATAACCTACAGGAACTCGGTATACTTTAAAATCGTGCACAAAAATCAGACTAAACGCATCCATAATTTCCTAAAACTAAATTTGTAAACTAAACAAAGTAAAATTATTTTGTGTAAAATTCAAGTCGGTACAGCAACTCGGTATACTCCAAAGTATTAAAAAAAATTAGTAATATTTACCTTACAAATATTTTTAGTTATAAAACTCCTCGCAATTGGTAAAAAAAATTATTTAAAAAAAACTGACAGTAAAAAATACAAAATTACAATATTGACACATCAATTGTTTTTTTGCTGCATTTTAGTAAATTAATTTACAAATTTGAGTTAATAATTTTATAGTAAATATTGTATACTATGTATATTGTATAAAATACTCATATATTTCTATAAATATATTTATATATTTTCGCGGAAATAATAAATTTGGACGTCGTCCAATGCCAAAAAACTATCATTTGCGAATTCTATAAATAAAATCGCACACTTGTTTATATTAAATCTAAATCTTGCACATGTTCTGTTTATTTTCAAACAGAAACAGAAAGAAAATATGAAAAATATAATTGGAGTAAAAAATTTAGTTAAATGTAGGTAAATATTAATTAAAAATAACAAAAATTGGTATAAATTTTGAGTAACTAATAATGGTACAAAAATTATATACATACAGCAAGATTTGTAGGTGTTGGTTAATTACTTGACAATTTTATTCAAAATTTTGTATTAGAGTTTATAAAACTAATTATGAGGATTTTTAGTAAATTATATCTAGTTTCCCATAAACTAACTCAAAAAAAGTGCCCGAAACAAATTTTCTGAGTTATTTAATAAAATGTATTAAAATTGCCTAGCTCTTCATAAACTGAAAATTTGAGTCACTTTAAGCGTGCTTTATTCAAAATTTTGTACTAGAGCTTATAAAATTATAAATGCAGAATTGTAGTAAATTTTATCTAGTTTCTTCTATACTAAACCAAAAAGAGTGCCCGGAACAAACTTTTTATGTAATTTACAAAAATGTACTATGACCTCTACATATATTGCAAATATGAAGTTACTATGTATATAAATGTGATTTCAAAACGCGTTTTAAACAAAATTTTGTTTAAGAGCATCAAAAACTATTTATGCAGAATTTTTGTAAATTTTATCTAGTTTCTCCTAAACTAATTCAAAAAAAGAGCCCTGAACAAATTTTTAAATTTTTAAATAAAATGTACTTAAATGTCTGACGGTTCCAAACGCGTTTTTATCAAAATTTTGTTTTAGAGCATAAAAAACTATTTTTGCCAAAATTTAGTAAATTTTATGTAGTTTCTCCCAAACTAAACCAAAAAGAGTGTCCGGAACAAAGTTATTTTAAAAAATGTGAAAAAATGTCACGCATCATTTTGGCACAAAGTGTAATACAAGCCCAAAACTAAACATGACTTTTTTCACTAGTTTTAATGTATTTTTTTTGCAAAATTTGTTTCAAAATCCGTTTTCAAATTCGGAAACTAGATAAAATTATCTAAAACTCTCACTAATACCACTTTTACATATAATTATTACAAAAAAACTACAAACCTAAATGCAATCATCAATACTCATATTATATAACCTGCTATCACTAAAGGTGATTTTTTCGCTCTCATTTTAATTATTATTTTAAAGTATACAGAGTTGCTGTAGCGTTTTGTGGTATTAGAAAAGTTTATACACATTTTAATTTTGCACAAATTTGCCGAGTACAACATCAACATCGGACAAACACTTTAAAAGTTACAACAGATCAAACACACCTCTAACAATTTATCAACTCACGACAATTATATACTTTAAATTATAATTTTAAAGTATACTGAGTTACTGTAGGGCCTTATGATACAAGAAAACTTTGTACACAATTTCATTACGTAAAAATTTCCCAAATACACCCCTGACTTTACACCCCTTGTTTAAAAACTACAATAAATATACCAAAAAAAATGCACAGTATCTTTTTACCTGAATCATCGGACATGGTAACATCATAACTAGTGTCATCAAATCCGGACAACATAATTTAAAAAATAATAATACATAACACACTAAGACATTTGTAAAAAATAAATATAAATAAATAAATAAATATAATCTAAAATTTTACAAAACTAACATATTATTAGTTAATGAAGAATTTAATTTAATTTAATAATAAATGATGTTTGGGAAATCGAAATTTTGTTTTCGGTTGTTTTTTGGACAAACTGTCAAAAATGTAATTGATATAAAATTATATATACATATTTAAATAATTATATATACATATATAAATAATTATATACACATGTTTAATACTATAATAATAGTTCTATAATTATTATTATTTTTAATTTTAAGTTGCACAATGTTACGCAGACTTTAAGCTAAAGCCCTTCCACACTTCACGTTTTGTATTGGACGCTCAAAAATTTGTATGAGGCTTTGTATGGGACTGAAGACGTGTGGTGGCGTCTTTAGGATGTAAAGCTTGCTTTTCGCGTGTGATTTTTAGGTTTTTTGTACAAAATTTAGTAAATTTTTGTACAAAAATTTTATAAAATATATAATTTATATATTTTGTTGCTTAAGAAACTACGTTTTGTAGAAATTAGTTATATAATAAATAAATAATATAAAATGCAACATATATACAAGTAAAATATCAATTTTGTGAATATTTTTTGAATATGTTAACTATAAGTGCAGTAAATTTTTTATGAATTAATAAATAAAATGTGATTGCATTAATTTATGACCACAAATAACCCTTTCGTGATTAATTATGTAACAATGATCTCGAAATTATAATAAATTATATAACAAATCATTAAATTTTTTTCCAAGTTATGCATAAACCATGAAGTTTAGCAAATTTATGACAAAATTGGCATCAAAAGTGACTATATATAAATACATATATATTAGGGTGGTCCTTAATATGGATATTTTAGAATTTCTTTGCTTTCAATAATGAACATACGAAACTTTTAATTGAATTGCGTACTATCTACATGTTAATATTAAGAGCTAAAACTTTTAAACAATTCTTTTTTAATAATTTGGATGCATTTGAGCCCTTGGGAGCAAAGAAATAAAAAAAACATATTAAAAACCACCCTAATACATATCTCATAAAATTATCAATACGAATCGAATGCCTGTCTTTTCAAATTGTCCAAATTACTTTCATTAAAAATTTAATTTCTTTTTAAAATTTGATTAATAATTAATTTCTACTCACATTGACTTGTCGACTCGTCGTTGTCATCAGATTCTGGGTCAGTTTTGTTGACATTTTCCTGAGATTTTCCAGGATCCATATCCGACCAGTTTTTCACCTTTCCTTGGACTTCTTTATAAGCATTCAGCCTAAAAATAAAACAATTTATTAATAAACATCTAAATTTTAGGTACTAGTGCTTGAAAAACCAATCAGAAACAAAATCCAAAGTCCCACTCAATTTTAATTAAATTTGATTACTATTTTTCGATACTATAAATAACAGTCTTTCATCTTTTTATCAACAAAATACTATATATCTGATCTCTCTCATAAAATCCAAAGTCTTTGTATATTTTAATCTTAAACTTTTATTAACAAAATTCAAGGACCCAAGCGTTTATTTTACTTTCACAATCGCAAAACTTTAAAACTTTTTCAAATATCCTGTAACAAAATCCAAAGTTTTACTAAATTTGTATCATATTTAAGCGCCAATTCTTTGATACTATCATAATTTTTATGTAGAAACTACTATATTGCTTGAAATCCGAAGGCACATCTAAAACTTCTATTAACATTATCGAAAGCCTCATAGTTTTGCTACCATAATTTTTATCAACAAACTCCAAATTATATTATCGTGAATCCAAAGTGCATTTACAACTTCAGATAAAATTGAAATTAAAAAAAATCTTCAACCACAAATAGATAAGAAACTTTTTTAATATCCAAAACTTAAAATTTAAAACTTTTAATATCCAAAGTTTTTGGAACAAAATCCAAAAGAACTAATTTAATAAAATCCAAAGTATTACTAGTTTGTTACACACCCATTTTGTCCAAGTTTAATAAAACTTTGAAACAACTATGTTTAGTATCAAAGTAGAATGCTTTATATACACGAAATCCAAAGTCTTTGACAACAAGAAAATGAAGCTTTGGATTTTAAAATATTAATTGCCATTTTCAGCAACAAAATCCAAAGTGTATTTTTATTATTATATGAAGTTTTTGCAAATCTATGATTCATCAGGATATTACATTCAAAAATCCTTTCACTGTTTCATATAAACAAAATCCAAAGTCTTAATCGAAAAGAAAATGAAGCTTTGGATTTTATAGTACTAACTACAATTTTCAGCAATAAAATCCAAAGTTTACTTTTATTATTTTATGAGATTGTTGAAAATCTATGTTGCATCAAGATATTATATTCAAAAAAGCTTTCACAGTTCATGTTTATATAAACAAAATCCAAAGTCTTAAACCAAAAGAAAATGCAGCTTTGGATTTTAAAGTACTAATTACCATTTTCAGCAACAAAATCCAAAGTTTATTTTTATTATTATATGAAGTTTTTGCAAATCTATGATGCATCAAGATATTATATTCAAAAATTCTTTCACAGTTTTATATAAACAAAATCTAAAGTCTTAGACCAAGAAATTATATTTTGATTAAGACTAAAAGTTTGAACTTTAAACTTTTTTAACACAATCTAATTATAATAAGAAACTCCCTTTACATTATTCACCTTATACAAAATCCAAAATACTAGAGTTTTTGAAACAAAATTTTGAACTTCTAGGCTAAAGTTACTTTTATTAATAAAATCCAAAGTCCTAAACTCACCTTAACAAAATCCTAAATATTATATCAACAATCAAATTTTTTTAACAACCTTAGCAACTCTATTTTTAGGAATTATTAGCAACTTAATTTACCTTATCCAAAATCCAAAGTTCTAGAATTCTTGGTACAAAAACTTAAACTTCTGGTATAAAGACACTTTTAGTAATAAAATCCAAAGACTGGGATCTTAAACATTCACATCAATGTCTTATAAACTTTTCACTATTTTTAACAAGAAGATCTTACACTATGTAGCACCACAAAAGTTGAAAAAAAGAGTCAAGTGTTTGATTTGCACATAATCCAAAGCCTACCAACAAGATAAAAAATAATATAATATAAAAAATGAAACTTTAACAGAATCCTAACTATTTGATCTTTCTTACACTAGAAACCAGAATCTTGTTATAAAATTTGGGGACCAGTACCACGAAAAATTTTCACAATTTTCCTGAACAAAATCCAAAGTTTCAATAATAATTAAAGGCCTATAACTTTGTCTATTTTTTCCCGAATTTCCACAAACCGACTAACGAATGTGAGCCTTTTCCGAGCCTATTCGATTCGATCGAGAAGTCGGTCAAGTGGGGAAATCCCCAAAATAGAACACTCGCTCATTTTGTCAGATATTAGGGCGACGTTACACGGGACGGTAAAATGGACCAGAAATAAAAAAAAAAAACAGTCTAATCGTAGGCCGAAAAAGAAATTTAGGTTTCAAGTCATTCTGAATCGTTTGAGCTATTTAACTAGAAAAAAGATGTATGTGACCTTTCATGAAAGTTTTTGTAAAAACAGCTGAATCGATCTCAAACATTTCAAAAATGTTACATCAAACTCGATAACAAGGAGTCTTGATTAGACAATATTATAGAAGATTTAATTTTGTACAAATTTGCCAAATATTTCATTTATTTTGGACGAACTGTTTAAAAGTTACAAGGGATATAATGAATAAAAATTTAGTCAAATCAGTAACAGTCCTAACAGAATAAATAGTATCTCCATCTAGTGTAATTGTTCTGGTTATACAAATATTCAATTATAATTAATAAAATAATCAATTGAATCAAAATAAGTTATTAAATATGTTAAAAGTTAAAAATAAGTTAAAAGTGATTAAATAAATAAATTGAAATTACTTAGTTATACAAATCTAAGGAGTCATGATTGGGTTTGAAAAACAATCCGTCGAGCAGTTTCTTTATAATTAGCAGAAAAGAGCACAAGTTCATATGTTTCCGCCTGAACAAATAAATTTTATAAATTTAAAGGAACAAAATGTTTAAATTTAATAAATAATTATTTCCAAACCAGCAATTCACAGTATATTGGTTATTTTAATGATAACAATAAATGTATAATATAATAATTGATATTTTGAAATCAGTTTCCTCTAATTAAATCCTATTCATCATGGAATCAAGATTAATTTTGCAGCAAAATATTTATTTAATTGGTGATGTTAAAAATCAAATTATTATCTTGATTCCATGAATAAATATTATAAAACAGCTCACATGAATTTTATTAGAGGTTAAGTGGTTTATAAATATTCTTAAGTGTCATAATATTTGAGTTCACGACAGATGACGCAAGAATTTACTTAATGACGTATGTTAATAACAAATTTAGGAAACTTTCAATTGGCGTGCGCTCTATCTAAATGCTTATATTAAAAGCTAATACTATTAGAGATTCATTTTTTATTTATTTCAAAGCATTGGCGTCCTTGGGAGCAAAGATATTCGAAAATGTCCTTGTTAACGACCACCCTAATATATACAAATATATAGTGATTTTAGTGTTCTGAACCTCAGAAAATGTATTTATTTCAGTAGTGATCGGTAGAGCCGTTTCTTTGCAATTAATTATTGTTACATTAAAATTTAATCAGCCTGAAACATTGCAACCAAAGTAACAATTATATTTTAGATAAGAATGTAGTTCGAAATTTTTTTAATTAAAATATTTTTTGCATGATTTTGATATATATATATATATATATATATATATATATATATATGTATATATATATGTATATGTAATATGTATATATATATATATACATGTATATGTAATATGTATATATACATATATAAAAGTTATGAAATGCATCATTGTGAGCGAGAAACACGCCCATACCGAGCAACCAAACTCGACTGAATTATTTCAATAGGCGTATTGATAGGAATGGGAGGGGACGCATCAAGGACATTTGCACGAGCACGTACGATTCAAACAACAGTGGTTGAAGTTGATTATAAGGAAAAAGCAAACCATGTAAAAGATAGAACAAGAAAAACCCTATTGTAAAAAATAATATAAAAGAGATAGCAAATTAATTTTTTGTTTTTTTAATAAAATCAATGACAATCTGGTAACTATCATGTAAAAGATGGGATGAATTGCGTTTATTAACACAAGAGGAGGAATTTAATGAAATAAAAAAGGATTCAGCAAATTTTCTAAGGTCACTATTTTTTTCAATATAAAGAATAACCGGATGTGAAGTGTTAAAAGTGTGATTGAGATTGAGCATATGATCTGAAAACATCGTTTTGAATTGGTTTGGATTTTTTGAGTTATAAATATGTTGATTAACTCTCTTATAAATATACTGGGAACTTTCTCCAATATAACACATGTTGCAATCATTGCAATCCAACCTGTAATCCCTATAACCTGTAAACCCTACTACATTAAGATATAAATTAATTTTTAACTTTTAGTTAAATAGTTTTCAAATCTTTCAGTTTTTATAATTTTTTCTAAAAAAATGTTTTTATCTAATATGTTATTAAGTTTAATTTTTTAAAATAAATTTTTGTTGAGTGTTTTTGTCCTGTGGTGTGTATAATGTTTCTCTTTGCTATAATTAATCTATATTGTTGTTTTATATTAGTTAATAAAATTTTCAAATATTGTAGTTGCTGAATGATGACACGCATCTTGTGTCGAAACGTATAAATAAAAGTTTTTATACTTTATACCTTTTTTATTTCGACGAATGGGCTGCTAGTTACTCTGAAATATGTTTCAACGTCGAAAAAACTATCAAGATATACATATATATATATATATATATATATATATATATATATATATATATATATATATATATATATATATATATATATATATATATATATATATATATATATATATATATATATATATATATTACATAATAGTGTTAAAGAGACTAGTTAGTTTGATAATGGAATTGTCATTCGTTCTAATAATAATAATGACAGACGTGTTCTAGATATCGAAAACTAATCAATATATATATATATATATATATATATATATATATATATATATATATATATATATATATATATATATTTGTGTGCTCTTTAACCTTCACCTGAGAATATTTTATTGCCCCAGATAAATTAGGAACAGGAATCAAATTAAATCTTTTTTGCTGGGGTTGTTTGATTCTTGTAAAAATAATAAAAATAGGTTGTTTTCTATGCGATTAAGTTTTGTGACTCATTAATATATTAAAAAACTCTTAAATTTATAAAATTATTTTAATTAAATACCCATAAGATTAAAAATAAATTTAAAAAGTAATTTTGAACATAATATTGTTCATGTGTTTAGTACTGAAAGTGTTTAATACTGAAGTTTGTATATTTGTATAACTAGGTAATTTTAATTTATTTATTTAATTACTTTTAACTTATTTTGTAATTTTTATTATATTTAATAACTCATTTATTGATTCAATTGATTATTTTATTAATTATATTCGAGTATTTGTGTAACCAGAACATTTACGCTAGATGGAGATACGATTTATTCTGTTAGAACATATAGATTTGACTAAACTTTTATTTATTATATATCTTGTGACTTTTAATTGGTTAGTCTGAAATAAATGAAATATTCTAGAAATTTGTAGAAAATAAAATTATCTATAATATTGTCTAATATTATGATGACCTACAGCAACTCGGTACTTTAAATTCGCCTTTAAAAAGATAATTTTGGTCCAAGAGTGTTATAGATGCATAAATTTATTATATTTCTTGCAACTTTTAAACGGTTCGTCTAAAATTAATGAAATATTTTGGAATTTTGTACAAAATAGAATTATGTATAATATTGTTTAATATTATGGTAACCTACAGCAACTCGGTATACTTTAAAATCAATTGAACATAGACATAAATATTACTATAATATATGGTTTCGGGATATTTTCTTACATTTCTTGAAATAACTTAAAATTTTTATTCCGGAAACTCTTCTTTCGTTAGCTTAGCAGAAACTAAGTAAAGTTTATCAAAATATCCTATAAACAGTTTAATTTAGTTTTGTATAATTGATTTTTATATATATTTGCCATACAAATTTTCTATACATTTTTTACATTTATTCAAATATTTTGAAAACTTCGTCTAGGACACTCTTGTTTTGGTAGCTTAGATAAAATTTACTACATTTCCTTATCCACAGTGTTATTTAGTCCTATATAAAAATTTTGAGTAAATTAAATGTGAACTCGCGCTTATACATTGTACTAAGTTTGCCTTTCAAGGATTCGTGACATTTTTTTTACATTTTTCTGAAAAACTCAAAAACTTGTTCAAGGACACTTTTTTTTAATTAGCGTAGCAGAAACTAGGTAAAATTTACAATAGGACTTTCATATAGTCCTCTATGAAAATTATGAATAAATCCAATGTAAACTGGTCCTTATATTTTTTGGACTAACTCAAAAACTTGTTCGAAGATAGTCTTTTTTATATCAAGCTCATCAAGAACTAGATAAAATTTACTTGAATTCTCTATACACGGCTAAATACAGTCTTATATTAAAATTTTGAATAAATCCAGTGTAAACTCGCCCTTATGTCCTAAGTTGTCTCACAGGGATTCGGTACATTTTTCTAGTTTTTTTTTTAATAACTCAAAAATTTCGCCCCGGACTCTCCTTTTCCATTAGTTTAGCACAAACTAGATAAAATTTACTACAATTCCATATACTAAGATATATGTAATTCATCTTACATAGATAATAATCATGTTACAGCTTTCGTAATATGATGATTCACTCCATTAAATATGTGTCATCTTAAGATAAAATCAATTTAACATAGTTCCATTTTTTTATTCAGTAAATTGTAACAGTGGTTTTTCTCACACTGCATTATTTTATGATTATTATTATTATTTTATCTCGAGTTCTTTTCTTGAATGTGCAATTTCTAAAATCGCTGATACGGAACTAATGCGTTTTCGAGGTGAAATGTTACACCGGAGATAAATGCAACGGTAATGGTAATTGGATGTGGTTTTTAAGTATACCGAGTTGCTGTAGGGCATAATGGTATTAGACAATATTATAGATCATTTAATTTTGTACAAATTTGCAAAATATTTTGTTTATTTTAGACAAACGGTTTAAAAGTTAGAAGAGATGTTATAAATAAATGCACTTTTAAGTGCACAACTCGCACGTTGTTCCTAAAGCAAGTAGGGCATTGTATTATTAGACAATATTTTCATATAAGACTATATTAAACTACTATTCTGCCGAGCGAACTAAAAAAAGTACCCTATACAAAATTTTCGAGTTATTCAAAAAAAAATTAAAAAATGTCCTACAACATTGTAAGGCAAACTTAAAACAATACTAAGGGCAAGTTCAAAAGTCATTTATTCAATTTTTTTATATAAGACTATATAAAATTGATTATAAGAAAATTTAACCAACTTTATCTGCTAAGCTAACCAAAAAATAGTGTCCGGGACAAAATTTTTGAGTTATTCAGAAAAATGTAAAAAAAGTCACTTTGTATGGAAAACTGAGGACGATATATAAGGACGAGTCAAAATAGTTATTTTTCTCCAAATTTTCTTATCGGAGTATATAAGATTGTTTTATGGATTAGTAGTAAAATTTATCTATTTTTTGCTAAGCTAAATTAAAAAGGGTGTCCTGGACAAAGTTTTTGAGTTATTCCGATTAATGTAAAAAAATGTCCAGGTAACTTGTATAGTACATATTATTAGAGTAATATATAAGGACGAGTTTACATGACATTTAT
Organism: Ctenocephalides felis; assembly: GCF_003426905.1. NCBI lineage: Eukaryota > Metazoa > Arthropoda > Insecta > Siphonaptera > Pulicidae > Ctenocephalides > Ctenocephalides felis. Next base: position 25,571 of record NW_020538538.1, read on the forward strand.
TAAAAAAAAATATGTGGGACTTAATTAAACTGATTATGGGAAAATATAGTACATTTCATATAGTTTCTGCTAGTGTATTGGACAAAAATTTTGAGATATTCAGAAAAAAGTTAAAAAATGCTCTGAAAAAATCTTGTATGGCAAACTTAGGGCAATATATAAGGGCGAGTTCACATTTAATTTATTCAAAAATTTTATATAACATTGTATTAATTAATTAGTCGTAGATTTTATCTAGTTTCCGCTAAGCTTAATTAAAGAGAATGTGCTGGACAAAGTTTTCGAGTTATTTAACAAAATGTAAAAAAATGACCAGTAATTTTGTAAGGAAAACTTAAAACAAGTAATAAAGGCAAGTTCACATTAGATTTATTCAAATATTTTGTATGAGACTAAATTAAACTGATTATGAGAAAATATAGTAAATTTTATCTAGTTTCTGCTAAGCCAACCAAAAAAGATTGTCTTCGACAAAGTTTTTGAGTTATACAGAAAAATGTCAAAAAATGTCCCAAGAATGTAATAAATAAATGCACTTGGATTCAATTTTTACATACATTTATAAATTATTCTTTAATTTTTCATAACGTTTCGACATAAAACTATATGACGTCATCAGTGGAACTACAAATTAAGAAAAAATTGTATACACCTTTCAGAAAAGTATATAAAAACAGCGAAAACTATATTAAGAAAAATATATAGAAAATGCATAGAAAAAACAAAACTCAAACTTTAAAAATACTTGTTCAACAAAAATTAACATTATTTATATTATATTGTATATTATGTATTATTTATTCATATATTATTATATATTACTTAAATATTTTATATAAAATTAACAATTATACTCATTTTTTATTTATATAGTTTTGTAAAAAAATGATTTAAAAAACAAATAAAAATTTAACATTATTCTGCACTGAAAGAGCAACATGCCTAAAGGCAATTTTGGAGCAACTTTTTACATGTTGGGTATCATTTGAAAGGTCTCATCGAGCACAATCTAAATATACTACTTATACTATTTTAATTTTGTATTTTTGATAACTTTTTTCTATATATAAATAACATTTTACCAATTTTCTTATAATTTCTTAGCTTATATCAATTTGCAGATGCACTGATGATGAGATAGGAATTTATATCGGAACGTTTGAAACATTAGAAAATAGACTATCAATATTTATCTATATATTATTTAAGTATCGTCTTAGAAAAACTTCATCGTATATCTCGACACCAAAGAATCTAACCTAACCATATATAGATAAATATATATATATATATATATATATATATATATATATATACAAAATAGTCTATAACTCTTTGTCTATATATTATTCAAGTATCATCTTAAAAAAACCTCTTCGTATAACTCAACACCAAAACTGACCTAACCTAACCATACATAGATAAATAAATAAATAAATAAATATGTATATATATATACATATATATACATTAGAAACTAGTCTTTAACTCTCTGTCTATATATTATTCAAGTATTGCCTTAAAAAAACCTCTTCGTATAACTTAACACCAAAACTAACCTAACCTAACCATACATAGATAAATAAATAAATAATATATATATATATATATATATATATATATATATATATATATATATATATATATATATATATATATATATATATATATATATATATAAACATTGCAAACTACTCTACAACTCTTTGTCCACAAATTATTTATATATCACCTTAGAAAAACCTCATCGTAAATCCCTACACCAAAACTAACCTAACCTGACCATACATAAATAAATAAATAAATATATATATATATATACATATATAGATATATACATTAGAAACTAATCTATAACTCTTTGTCTATATATTATATCAATATCGCTTTGGAAATCCTTTTCGAATACCTCAACACCAAAACTAACCTAACCTAACCTTACATATACACAAAAAAATAAATCTACTTACTCGTTTAATGCCACCATCTCGTTAAAGGTAACAGGTTGTGTCCTGAACCTATCAGCAGCCCTTCTTCTAGGAACAGCACCACCTGACCCATTTTCCAAACCACTAGAAGCTCCTCCGACTAACCTGGAGATCCTTTCAGCAATACTTTCAGTAACTGGTGTAGGAGACGATGAGTTATTTCTGGATGTAGATGTCTCGTTGTCTAAGTTTTGATGGTTGTGGTTGTCGACAGCAATCAAAGGCTGGAGATAAAAGTAGTAATAGACATATTAGAGTCGAATAACTTGAGATTGTAAAAGACTTTGGATCTTTCAATTAAAGTCTCGTTAGAACTTGATTGATAGAAATGAGTGGTTAATGGAAAAATGTAAAAGGAGTGATAAATATGTAGGAGATTTATTATTCTATCTTTTACCCCTTGATCATCAGTCATGCTCCGTCTCTTCATCAAAATGCTCGCCAACTCAGAATCAGCAGCAGCAGCAGATTTTGTTCTCTGCAAATTTGTCGAACCACTTCCTCCAGTACTTCGTCTCTGGACAACTTCATTTAAAGCTGCAGCAAGATCCTGTGGAAGAGCTGCACCTTCAACAAATCCCCTTTTTGGAGAATCCCTCCTGGACGAGTTCCTGGACTTCAAAATAGGCTTCCTCGGTTTGTTGTACTCATCAGCCTCGTCACTTTCGGTGGACGATTTTTTTTTTAATATCGGACGTGGGGCTTCCAGGTCTAAAGATGAAGCTGCAGCACTTTCTTCGCTTAGACTCTTTTTTTTCAAAATTGGTTTGACCGGGTCGAAGGATTGGTTGAGCTGGTACTGGAGACAACCTGAGAGAAAAGATGTATATAAAATCCAAAATTGGTTGGTGGCTTATTTTTTTTTTTTTTGTCTTTACCTTCGGAGTAGGATAAGCCCCCTGAATGGTCACTGGCGTTTTTCAAAATTCCATGATGGGGTTCAGGCGAAGAATCCCTGGATTTATCCCTGTGGTCTTCGGAGTGGCTTCTCCTTTTTAAAATTGGACGCATCACTCCACAACAATCTTCTGTGGATATACCACCTTTGAGAATACCTAAAAAAATACCATAAAAAATATATAGAGAATTATATATATATAATTTAAATTTGTATTAAAATTGTTCGGAATGAAAAATACTTAACATGTAAACTTTATGTACTCTTGTCGTTTGACTTTGATTAGTATTTACTGAAATGTTATGAGTTGTTGTTGTAGGGTTGATTGGATTGGGTTGGTTCCAAATGTAGATTGATCCACTCTCCAAGGGGTGCTAGATCAGTCCAACCTTGTTCTGGTGCCGTGGGCAGAGCTTAGAGTTTATAATAGAAAATAACAACACTGGTATGAGTCTCCTCAGAACCGTGAGCACTTTATATTGGTATAGGCTGAAAGATGTCTTTACGCAAAGTAGAATACAAACACTGAATCTAAATTCGATTATAACTTTATTTAATCTTTAATAACTTCACTTCACAAACTAGCATAGATTCGTGCTAAGACATACTCTTAATACATCATCACTCGGCTAGACTTTTGACTAAGACATCACTGGTTAATACAAATAATTCTGACTCTATATATTATACATTGTACGTGTCAATTCTAGGAATGGCGTCTTCCGCGTTCATGTAAAGATCTTGGACTTCGATCAACATTGAACAATGAATTCATATTTTGATCAAAAGCACGTATGATCGTGTTATTACAGAACATTACATTATATAAGTACTACATGATTAGATAATTAGATATTTTCTAATGATTTTTAATAAAATTATGTAAGTACTACATATTTAGATAAATAGATATTTTCTAATGGTTTTTAATAAGTATCTAATAATATTGTTTTAGCAAAAACTAATAAGGTTATTACAAAAATAAAAATAAATTTGTTTTTATTTATACTTCGTTTCCTGAATAACTCTCTTTATTATATATTACAATTTCTGAGCATTTTTTACATTTTTCTAAATAACTCTAAAAGTTTGTCTGAGACATCATTTTTTAGTTACTTTAGCAGAAACTAGATAAAATTTACTAAAATTCTATATAAATTGTTTTATACACTTTGATACAAATTTTTTGGGTAGTTTGAACTCGCCCTAACGAATTTTGCGTAAAATTTATCAAAATTCTATATGAATTGTCTTAACTTTGATACAAAATTTTTGAGTAGTGTGACTATAGCCCTAATGTATGTTGCATATTTGCAATACATGGTTTCGGGACATTTTTTTACATTTTTCTGAATAACTCAAAAATTTTGTCCAGGACACTCTTTTTTGTTTAGCTTAGCAGAAACTAGATAAAATTTACTAAAATTCTATATAAATTGTTCTATACACAAATTGCTTTACACACAAATCAAATTTTGGAATACTTTGAACTCGCCCTAATGAATTTTGCATATTTGTATGGTTTGGGGACATTTTCTTACATTTTTCTGAATAACTCAAGAAGTTTGTCCGAGACATTATTTTTTAGTTAGTTTAGCAGAAATTAGATAAAAGTTACTAAAATTCTATATATACTGTCTTATATACTTTGGTACAAAATTTTATTGAAGTTTGACTAGTCCTAATGTTTTTGTGTATTTACAATATATGGTTTGGGAACATTTTTTTACATTTTTGTTCAGGACACTCTTTTTAAGTTAGCTTAGCAGAAACTAGATAAAATTTACTAAAATCCCATTTACACAATTTAATACAGTCTTATATGAAAATTTTGAATAAATCCAATATGAACTCGCTCTTCTATACTGCTCTAGTATAAGTTTGCCATACCAGGCCAGGATTTGTACATTAGGATTGGTACATTAAGATTTTTTGAATAACTCGAAAACTTGATCCAATACACTCTTTTTAATTTAGCTTATTAGAAACTAGATAAAATTTACTACAAATCCATAAAAACAACCTTATATACTCCGATATGAAAATTTTGAGAAAAAAATAACTAGTTTGTACTCCCCCTTATATATTGTTCTGAGGTTTCCTTACAAAGTTTGAGGACATTTTTTACATTTTTCTGAATAACTCAAAAAAATTGTATCTGGCATTCCTTTTTAGTTATCTTAGCAGAAACTAGATAAAATTTACTACGAATCCATTAAAACAATCTTATATACTGCGATAGAAAAAATACAGTTTAATACAGTCTTATATAAAATTTTGAACAAATCCAATGCAAATTTGCATTTATATATGGCCCTTGATTTTCTACACAAAAACTTGGGACATTTTTTACATTTTGCTAAATAGCTCAAAAATTTTAGTTCGGGCACTCTTTTTTAGTAAGCTTAGCAGAAACTAGATAAAATTTATAATATTTCCCTAAACACAGTTTAATTTAGTTATATATATATATATATATATATATATATATATTTTTTGTATAAATCCAATGCAAACTCGCCTTTATATACTATCGTAATATAAATTTGTCCTACCAAGCCACGATTTGGGACATTTTTTTACATTTTGCTAAATAACTCAAAAATTTTGTCCAAGACACTCAATTTAATTCATCTTAGCAGAAACTAGATAAAATTTACCACAAATCCATAAAAACTATCTTATATACTCCTATATGAATATTTGGAGAAAAGATAACTAGTTTGTACTCGCCCTTATATATTGTCCTAAGTTTTCTATACAAAGTTTCGGAACATTTTTTTACATTTTTTTAAATAACTCAAAAATTTTGTTCAAGACACTTTTTCGTTAAACTTTGCAGAAACTAGATAAAATTTACTACATTTCCCTACGCACAGTTTAATATAGTTATATATAAATTTGTATAAATCCAACACCAACTCGTCCTAATAACATTTCATAATTCTAATCAATTTTCTATACCAAAATTCCGGACAATTTTTACATTTTTTTAATTATCACAAATTTTTTATCCAGGCCACTCTTTTTTATTTAGATTAGCAGAAACTAGATAAAGTTTACTACCGAATCATATAAACAGTTTAATATAGCCTTATATAAAATTTTTGAATAAATCCAATCTGAAATCATCCTTATATATTATTCATCTTCAATCACACTAAGCTTCCCGTCAAATATTTGTATACGGGCAAAAGTTTCGCTTATAAAAATTCGGAACCGGTTAAAAACCTGTTTACGGGTTGAACTAATATTAAAAAACTTCTTTGAATCTTGAAATTTTATACTAAAATCTAGGTTAGTAAAAAATTGATTATTATTACCGTGAGGTGGTGAATCTCCGGCATAGTCTTCAACTGTGTAGTTAAAGTCTTCATCCTCGCTCCTGCTGGTTTTTCTCTTCAAAATGCCATGATGATGATGATGATGATGTCCTGAAGATCTGGCTGTGATATCCAAAGAACTCCGACGTCCTCTGGTTTCCGATTGTTGAATATTTGTGACTTCTTCCATCGACAAACGTTTTTTCAATATACCTTGACGACTTGCATGTTGGGACTTCTCCGACTCTAAAACCACCCGAGATAAAATTATATATGAAAACACATTATTTACACCACTAACTGTATAAGTTTATTAACTTCCCGTAGGGTAAGTTATTGTAATGGGCCGAAAATCGGAATTGAAAATTTTTACATTTCTCGACGTTTTGAAGGTTTCTGAACGTTTTGGCATACCTCAGAAATAATGGATGTGTGTGTGTGTGTATGTATGTATGGATACAAATTTCCAGTCACGTTTTAGGGTTTATTTGGATGGTTCAAAAAACATTCGATTCCTATTGATAGGGAAAAGAGCTGATTAGTTTTTGGCAAAGACAGGTCCTGCCGTTTCGGAGATACGGAGCAAAGAGTGCAGAAAATAGAAATTGAATTTTTGAGAGAACGGAGTATCCGATTTGAATGATCTAAAAGACATTCAATTAGTAATGATTGGGAGAAGTGTTTATCAGTTTTTGGCAAAGGCAGGCCCGGCCATTTTGAAGATACGGAGCTAAATATGTAAAAAATGGCAGTTTTTGAGAGAATTAAGCGTCCGATTTAAATGATTCAAAGAACTTTCTGCTTGCCTTAACAAAATAATTGATTTTGGAAAAAGAAATTTTGTTCCTTTTTTTTTTTAGTTTTTTGTATATCGAAAATATTTCGGATTTTATTTTTAATTCTGACTATAGTTCTAATATACTTTACAAATAATTTCAACTCTGCAATTCAGTTAATATAATTCTTATAAATATTAGACAATGTTACAATATTTATAATAATCTATTTGAAAACATTCAGTATTCCTCGAACATTTCGTTACGGTACGGGAAGTTCCAGCAATTTGCCATAAGGCACGATGCCATAATTGCCTCAAGACAGAATTCCACTTACATCTAGTTTAAGGATTTATCACCCAATTTATTTTATTTTAGTTAAACACCTAAGCAACCCTAAATTTTCACCTTCCTATCACAAATTCCTGATTCGTAATAATAATTTTAATCTTAATTCGTAATAATAATTCTAATAAGTCAATGAATATTTTGCACTAAATTTTCATTAAAATTTTCTTTATACTCTGTAATTTAGTTTCCTCGTCAGTAGAGTCCATTATCGATAAAGATGTATTTTAAAATGAATAATATTATATCATTACATTACTCTAAAACCACCTGGGGAAAAATGATATATGAAAACACATTATTTACATCCCTAAGTGATAAGATCTTTTATATTTCCGACAAAAGTGAGTTTGAAAAAGGGGCCACTTTCATATGTTTTCACTGATATCTCAGCCAAATGATGTGATAAGTAGTTGAAAATTGGTATATCGTATTTTTTCGAAAAGACCTATAAAATTGCATCAAAACCATTACTAATACACCTTACAAAACTACATAAAATTTACCAAAATTGTGTATATAATGTTTTACACACTTTGATACAAATTTTTTAAACAGTTTGAACTAGCCCTAATGGTTTTTGAATATTTATAATATATGGTTTGGAGATATTTTTTTACATTTTCTGAATAACTTAAAAAATTTGTCCGAGGCACTCTTTTTAAGTTAGCTTAGCAGAAACTAGATAAAATGTACTATAATTTGTCATAAACCGTTTTATACACATTGATAAATTTTAAACATATTGAAAAAAAAAAAACTTTGAATAGTTTGAACTCGCCCTAATGTTTTTGTGTTTTTGCAATACATATATGGCTTGGGGACATTTTTTTGAATAACTCAAAAATTTTGTATCGGACACTCTAATTTGATTAGCTTGGCAGAAACTAGATAAAATTTACTAAAATTGTATATAATGTTTTATACACTTTGATGCAAAAATTTGGAACAGTTTGACTCGCCCTAATGATTTCTGTGTATTTGCAATATATGGTTCACTTACAACCCTAAATTGTCACCCTCCTACCACAAATCCTTAATCCGTAATAATAATTTTACTAAACGAATCATTTTTTATCGCGTTTTCAGTCAATGAATATTTTTCACTGAATTTCGATTAATTTTTTTTTTGTTCTCTGCATTTTAGTTTCCTCGTCAGTAGAGTCCCTTTTTTATTTGTTTTAGTCACTGTACTCATGTTTTAGTGTGTTCGTCAGTAGAGTCCCTTTTTACACTTGTTTTAGTCATAGTACTCCTTTTTTATTTTAGTTTGCTCGTCAGTAGAGTCCCTTTCGTACTTTTTTGGTGTTTGCTCGTCGGTAGAGTCCCTTTTGTTGTCTTTTTTAATTTGTATGTCAGTAGAGTCTTTTTTCACTTGTTTCAGTCTTTTTGTTGTAGACTTTATTCTCTTTATTTTAGTTTGTTCGCTAGTAGAGTCCCTTTTTCATTTGTTGTAGAGTCCTTGTACAATTTTCTAGTTTGCTCGTCAGTAGAGTCCCTTTTGTACTCTTTTTCAGTTTGCTCGTCAGTTTTTCTTGTTACAACTTTGTTGCCGCCACTATTATAAAGAACTCGCCTTATAAAATCGGCGGCGGCAAAGTTGTACGCCCAAAAAAATTCTAGAAAATTTAATAAAAGTCGAGAACGGCTGAACCGATTTGGCTACTTTTAATCTTGATATATTCGTCATAGTCTAGGGAAGACTTTACACATGAGAAACTATTTAAAACTTGCTTGCAAAATGCAGATTTCGCATAATGAAATAGGAAAAATGCACAAAAGTGAAACAGATCATTGACACCAGTGAATAAGACATCAAAGTAAAATTTAGACTAAAACTTATTTTATCTACTACTTAGTTGTGAGTGGCATTTTGCCTTCAGTCAAGTTGTATAATAAATAAAAGATTAAATTTAGCAATTTATAGAAAATTTTCGGCTTCAAAAGTTTTTGCTTGTATCTTGTTGATAAGAAGCATTTATCGGGTTTTAAAGAGCTCCTAAAGTCTTACATTCAAGAAAACATGGGACAAACTAAAATTTAGCCTAAAACTTAATTAAAAACTAAAAAACTAGTTGTAAGACATACAATGTCGAAAGGCCAAACAATGTCTCGAATTGGATTATACTATGGGTAAACCTTGAAGTTTGGTTGTACTGGCGGCAACAGATATTGATGTAATAGTCATATATAAAAGAGTAAAGTTTGGCGCTATATTGCTTTTACACTCCTTCAAATGTTCAAACCACTGATCCACCATAACCCTACACAAGTTAAAAATGTTGGTTTTATCTTATAAGGTAAAATAAAGTTAACCAAAACTTAAAAAATTAATTTCATAATTCCTTTCCACTTACTTCTGGTGAAAACGTGACAGGCAACGTACAAGTACCACTCTTCCTCTTCAGGATGGAAATAGGTTTCTGTTCCTCAACCTCGCACATGGCAGCAACCTGGCTCTTCCTCTCAACCGTAGTCTTTTTTTCACCACTTGTAACCTTAGAAGAAACCACTCTCCTGATCTTCAATTTTTCGACTTTCAGAAGGGCATCCTTCGTCCTCTGGGTGAGGACGTCTACTCGGTGGTTCTCCTGGTGATCATGACTGGTGGTGGATTTTAGGGTCGGTGATTGGTTTTCTGGTTGTGGTCGTTGGGTTATTGTGGGGCGATGGTGGTTTGGTTTGCACAGGCTGGTGCTTCTTTGAGGTGAACGGCGGTTGGTGGAGGAGCTGGTGGTTGTAGTGGTATTGTTGGTGGAGGAGCTGGTGGTGTTGTTGGTAGGGACTAGCAGACGTCTGGAGCGGCTTCTGTTGCGGTCGTTGAAGTCTAGAAAAAATGATAAAAAGTTGATTTAAATAATGTTAATTAAAAGCATTTCACAAGTTTTTAATTATTTTTCATAATTGTTATTATTAACACGTTGATCGCCACGATGATATAATAATTTTTTTCCATGGTAACTTTATTAAGGTATTTAGTCCGAAATGCATCAAGATTACTTAGTGTATCAAAAAATTTCTTTGTCAAAATTTGCAGCCATTTTTTATGTCACTGATATATGACTGGCCCTACACTAATTATTTCATCACACAAACTTTTTTTCCAACAAGCAGTGCTAAGTATATATGCCCGATATTTTGAGTGTCTGACACATATGATAAAACTTTTTTTCTCCTTCTACCAAATCGTGTGTATTTGACTTGGCTCACATAGTACTTTATAGTGTCAGACCCATATGGCTGACATGGTATATTTCAATTTTCTATCAAATCCTGTATTTCAGTCACAGATAAATAAAAGGGACTCTACTGACGAAAAAGTCGGGAAAGACTCTACAAACGAACAAAATGTAAAAAAGATCAAATGAGACTCTACTGACGATCAAACTAAAACAAGAGTACAAAAACTGAAACAATTGAGAAGATATTCTACTGACATGAGAACAAACTAATGAATGAGTAAGAAAACTAAAACAAGTAGAGAAGGGACTCTACTGACAAACAAACTAATAAAAGAGTACAGCGACTAAAAGAAACTCTACTGACGACCAAAATGAAATAAAAAGTACAATGACTTAAACAAGTGAAAAGGAACTCTACTGCCGAAGAAAATATAACAGAGACTCTTCAAACGATAAAATGAAAAATAAAATCAAAAAGGACTCTACTGACGAACAAAATGTATAAAAGACTAGAAAGGACTCTACTGACAAGCAAAATGAAGAACTAATTCGGAGGAACTCTACTAACGAGCAAAATGTAAAAAATAAATAAAAAAGGACTGTACTGTTGTTCAAAGGGTAAAAATATTTGAAAGGACTTTACTGACAAACAAATGGAAACTAGACTGAAAGATAAAATAAATCCTAAGATCGTTATTTTATAAAAATAAAAAATAAAAAAGGGACTCTACTGACGAGCAAAATAAAAATATTCAAAGAACTCTACTGAGAAGCAAAATGTAAAAAATATCGACAGAAACTCTACTTACAAGCGATCTGATATAATATTAAAAAGAACTCTACTGACAAGCAAATTGATAAATTATTAAAATGCGAACAAAATTGAAAAGATTCGAAATAGCTGTACTAACGAGCAAAATGTAAAAAAAAATGATTCTACTGACAAGGAAAATGTAGAAGAATAAAAAATAGAAAGAAATAAAAGAAATATAAAAAGAAACTATTGACAAGCAAAATGTTAAAAAGTTCGGAAAGAACTCTACTGGCGAACAAAAAGTAAATACCATCAAAAAGGACTCTACTGACGATCGTACTAAAATAATTACATTGACTGAATAATGAAAAAGAGAATTCTACTGATGAGCAAACTAAAAGAAGAGTCTAAAATAAGTATAAATAGGACTCTACTGACGAGCAAAAGGCAAAACAAGTCGAAAAGAACTCTACTGACGAACAAAATTTAAAAAGATCGAAAGTGATTCTGCTGAGTGACATAAAACATAAATATAATATTAGAGCAAGAGTAAGAAAAACACTGGATGTCGTCTATAGGCGACACACGTCGACAAGCAAAAAACCATCTTCAAAAAACCAAACCAAAAAAAAAACAACCACCTTTTATAATTTTAACTTCCCGTAGGGTAAGTTATTGTAATGGGCCGAAAATCGGAATTGAAAATTTTAACATTTCTCGACGTTTTGAAGGTTTCTGAACGTTTTGGCATACCTCAGAAATAATGGATGTGTGTGTGTGTGTGTGTGTGTGTATGTGTGTGTGTGTGTGTGTATGTGTGTGTGTGTGTGTGTATGTATGTATGGATACAAATTTCCAGTCACGTTTTAGGGCGCACGGATCAACCGATTTGAATGGTTCAAAAAACATTCGATTCCTATTGATAGGGAAAAGAGCTGATTAGTTTTTGGCAAAGGCAGGTCCAGCCGTTTCGGAGATACGGAGCAAAGAGTGCAGAAAATAGAAATCGAATTTTTGAGAGAACGGAGTATCCGATTTGAATGATCTAAAAAACATTCAATTAGTAATGATTGGGAGAAGTGTTTATTAGTTTTTGGCAAAGGCAGGCCCAGTCATTTTGAAGATACGGAGCTAAATGTGTAAAAAATGGCAGTTTTTGAGAGAACTAAGCGTCCGATTCAAATGATTCAAAGAACTTTCTGCTTGTCTTAACAAAATAATCGATTTTGGAAAAAAAATTTTGTTCCATTTTTTTTTTTTTTTTTTTTTCAGTTTTTTGTATATCGAAAATATTTCAGATTTTATTATTAATTCTGACTATAGTTCTAATATACTTTACAAATAATTTCAACTCTGTGCAATTCAGTTTATATAATTCTTATAAATATTAAACAATGTTACAATATTTATAATAATCTATTTGAAAACATTCAGTATTCCTCGAACATTTCGTTATGGTACGGGAAGTTCCAGCAATTTGCCTTAAGGCACGATGCCATAATTGCCTCAAGACAGAATTCCACTTACAGCTAGTTATTGTTGACTTTATAAACACTCTTTCGAAATTTAGTCCCAGATGATTCAGAGTAACTTGAAAAGTCAAGAAAACAAAGTTCGCAAGTCGACGTTAATAATCTCCTTATGAGTTTATCTGTTAAATTATTGTAAATTTACAATTTTAAGTAAAAATTCTAGAAAAAAATCAGACTTAGACATGAATTAGTTCAGGATTTATTTGAATCTTTGAGATTCCATCGCATATTCCTCCTATGTGAACTTATTCGTTAAACTCAACTTTATATGGATTCCACACTGACTCGATCAGGATTCGATCCGAGTACCACAACCACCTTTAATCAACCTTAACTCTAACACCAATCGTATCTACCTTTTTTAGTTTAAGTCAATATCAATTAATACAACATTTGTCAACACTTTTGAACCTAAATTTTTAGTTGTTGGTTTTGTAAACTAGTCTACATTTGGCCACTTGCAATTCCTTTTTGAGCACAATTTTTCAAATCGAGTCTATATAAATTATTACTCGGCCAGGATTCGATCCGAGTACCACAACCACCTTTTTAATCAACCAACCACTTGACCACAACTATTCTCTACCTTTCTTTGTTAGTTAAGCTTCAAGTCTGTATCAATTTACTACTCGACCAGGATTCGATCCGAGTACCACAACCACCTTTTTAATCAACCAACCCACTTGACCACAACTATTCTCTACCTTTCTTTGTTAGTTAATTTCCAAGTCTCTATCAATTTATCACTCGGCCAGGGTTCGATCCGAGTACCACGATCAACCACTTGACCAATAATCCTCGACTCTCGTCAACTATTTCTACCAAACTGAAGAGAGAGACGTCATCGGACTATGCCAAAGAGCATCATTTTGTTTCCAACTATTTGTATATATTTATATTTAAACTCGGTCGGTAGTCGGTAGTCGGTATACGATGCACACGATACTTGTGTGTCTTGTCTTAAAATAATAACAAGAAAAGGCACAACAGGCATTCATACGAAACGATTCATGGGAAGTATTGGTGTGTATTGGTGAGAAGTAGAAACATCTAGGCGAAATGACGATAAACTAGCTGTAAGTGGAATTCTGTCTTAAGGCAATTAAAACATCGTGCCTTAAGGCGGCAAATAAGTATTGGCATTTGTAAGCGGCATATTATGAGCGGCAGAGGCAAATTGCTGCAACTTCGCGTACCAAAAATTATTATTTTTTAAAAAACGATAACATTTTTGAAAAAAAATTATTTCGAAAAAATTAGATTTTTGAGAAACTATAAATTTGACAAAGAATTACTTTTTTGAAAAAAATAAATTTTTTTTGGAAACAAAATTTTTTTGAAAAGAAAAATGTTTTCTTCATTTGACATATTTTGGAAATTCTGAACTTTTTTTCAAAGCAATCGTACTGCTTGAACAGTGCCGCGCCGCCGTCTAACGCATAAGCATTGGTACGGAACCCATAGGAATGTTAACAAAATGTATACTTATTGTTAAAATCTCTATAAAATATCTGATAATTTGATGTGCATATGTCTAATGATCATTTTTGACCGCCAAATGGCTCATTTTTTTACTTTTTCCTCCATATCTCCGAAACCGCTAGACCTACCTTCATGGAAATTTTATCGATTCTTCATCTTGTCAATACAAGTAAAATGTTTTTTGAATTATTCAAATCGGACACTCCGTTCTCTTAAAAACTGAGTTACCGTTTTCGGCACTTTTTGCCCCGTATCTTCGGAACGGCTAGACCTGCCTTCGCCAAAAACTAATCAGCGCGTCTCCTTATCAATACGAATCGAATGTTTTTTGAATTATTCAAATCGGTTGATCCGTGTTCCCGAAATCGTCGACGAAATTTTGTATCCGCACATACATACACACACACACACATACATCCATTTTTTCTAAGGTATGCCAAAATGTTCAGAAACCTTTGAAACCTAAAGATCTATAAAAATTTTCATTTTCGATTTTTTTGCGATTACTATAAATTGCCCTACGGGAAGTTAACTAGTGTTGCATGGCATCGTGCCTTAAGGCAAATTGCTGGCACTTCCCGTACCAGAATTGAATAACACAGGCCTACAAAAATTTTTTTTTCGTTTGGTGCATCAAATGTTAGAGCTGATTCTTATAGTATTTTTCGCGAAAATAACATTCTGAATTGTATTACCATTTTGTACTTTCATTCCTTATATATCATATATATCACATCTTGAAAACTGAAGCTCATAGAAAAAAAAACAATCTCATTTTTGAAATCAGCGCCCCAAATATACTTAAAAACAGCTTTAAAATCGTTTGCACCATTTTCTTGGTTGGCCTGTGTAATTAATAGCAATTGTTTTAAGTATTTTCAAAAAGTGGCATTACAGTTACTATCGCTCAAAACACTTAAGAATGTTTACATGAACAAGAGCTGCCAAATGAATCCATCTGAGGATATAGTTCTTACGATTAGAATAACGCATATGAAATATATGTATTTTTAAAAGGAATTCTGAATTTAAAATTTATATTTAAAATATAAAACTTTTTAATTTTTTGAAAATTTCAAAAAAATTTTTTTCTGAAAATTTTGAAATTTGTTTGAACTTATAAGTAAGCTTTTAAAATTAACAATATTGGTACGGAACCCAAAAAATGTAACAAAATTTGTTCTTATTATTAATAAAAGATAATAAAATAAATGAGTAAACAAATAAATAAAAAATTAAGTTTAATAAATAAATAAATAAATAAACATAAAAATAAACGAATAAAATAGACTAAATGAATTAATAAATAATTAAATGTGAAAATAAATAAAACAAATAAAAAATAAATAAAATATTTAACAAATAGATAAATGAGTAAAAAAATTAATTAAAGTTAATAAGTAAATAAGTGAGTAAATATATAAGAAAATAAATAAATATATAAGAAAATAAATAAATATATATATGAATAAACAAATTTATTAATTATTAAGTAAAAAAATAAAAATGTTTTTAAAATGTAAAAATAAATAAATAAAAATAAATGAAAAATATAAATAAACAAATAAATAGAGAAATATTTAACTACATAAATTAATGCATAAAAACTAAATAAATAAATAGATGATTGAAATAATTAAAAAAATAGTTTAAAAATAAATAAATAAATATTTACCTTCGTCATATTAAAAGAGTTCTTTCTTTTGCTGCTTTTATCCTTTCTGCCTAAATGGTCCTGAAAAGAAAAAAATAAAACAAAAATTAGTACATTATAATAAACAATCATAATTACTCATAATAAATTTCAATACTAAAAAAACAAAAACAAATCCATCCATTCATTATAGTTACAGTCTTTCCTCCGACTCTCTGTTTACAATCATATGAAACAATAGATTAAAATTAAAATATTAAACATTAATTAATAATTACCAAGTCATAATATAAATAGTTATTTATAATTATCCCTTAGGCTACCAGTCTATAATTATTTATAAACAATAGTTTCAATTTAAAATTATTTATTACATTTGCAAACAATTGAAATACTGAACATTTAATTATTTTTATTAATTGAAACAATTAGTTATTATCCCTTCGGCCCCCTGTCTATAATTATTATACCTAAACAATGGATAATTTTAATAACAACATTAACAACATTTAATTTGTTGTTAATTCTGCAACAAACTTTCACTTCGACAAGAATTATAAATAAACAAACAAACGAAGAAATTAAAATAGAATTAGAGAAAACCTGACAAAATAATAGCCTTATGAAATTACCCAGGGCAGGTGGCGAGAATGTTGTTTTGCAATTTGTGGTAGTTAGTAAAATAAAAAGTTGTCAAATCAGTTTCGATCGCAAAATGTCGTTTTCGATGTAATAAAACATTCGTGCGAAATCGAAACACTTTTGTCCCACATTTTTAAAACCTGTTTTAAATCATTTTGACCTGATTTAAATGTGCGATATTGATAATGATAAATATATACAAAAAATAGGTCTA
This sequence comes from Ctenocephalides felis, assembly GCF_003426905.1. Taxonomy (NCBI): domain Eukaryota; kingdom Metazoa; phylum Arthropoda; class Insecta; order Siphonaptera; family Pulicidae; genus Ctenocephalides; species Ctenocephalides felis. Next base: position 42,364 of record NW_020538538.1, read on the forward strand.
TAGTGACATTTAATGTTATTCGGTCGTTGGCTCCACGTCTATAATAACCAATGCTTTTTTTTGCTAAAGATTTTATGTTCGCTTTCGTTTTCCAAATCGATAAGTTGTTAATTATTGTTGTACGAAGACAATGAAATCGATTTCAATAATAATAATAATAATTGCTGTTGTAATACGGGATTTAGAAAGTTGTGTAAAACACTAGTTGCAACTTTTATTACTTTTGTATATATATATATATATAAATATATATATATATATATATATAAATATATATTTATATATATATATATATATATATATATTGAATGGTAGAGTCTTGGATTTGTGTATATTTTGTAGAGTTTCGAACAAGAATCCAAAAATAATACAAAATAAAAAACAAGAAAAGTTTTTAAAAAAACAATTTCTTTATTTAATTATTTGTTTATTGTCGACGTTTCGGAACTAGGTACGTTCCATCTTCAGGACATCTGTCAAGAAACATGATCTTGATGAGATTTTAGCAAACAATATGTTTAGGAAAAGAAAATAGATTTTTCTTAAATAATGAATTAAATTGTAAAAAATATAATAATGTACAGAAATATGATAATATGTTCAAAATAAAAATGATAAAAATAAATGAGTGGATTATCAGAACAGGATATTAAAACATAATAGAAAATTTTTTTGAAAGTTATGGAAATTTTTTAAGAAAAGGTTAATGACAAAGTTGAATTAATTACCTGTATGTTTGAATATTTGTTAGCACTTTTTCACTAAACAAGCTTTTTTAACAAAAATGATTTTGTGAGTTAATTTTCCGCATAATTAGATTTTGTAAAAATAACTCTAATTGAAAATGGTTACCCAAAAAATCTCATTCATTCAGTTATTCAAAAAAGACGAACTTTCTTAAAAACACAAATTAATTCTCCCAATACCAGTACTAACATCAAAAACACCAATCTTATTTACTGCAGCATACCATACGTTGAAGATTTATATTATTATTTTGCCAAAATTTTGTTAGAAGAAAACATTTTAGTATCAGGCTCATCCTTACACTCCTTCAACCAATTCTTTACGAACATTAAATCCCCCACCCCATCCAATCTCAATACTAATGTAGTATATTCTGTTTCTTGTAATGACTGTGCTTTTCAATATATTGGACAAACCTCCCAATATGTACACAAGAGAATGAGACAACATGAACTAAGTGTGGTCCACCATAAACAAAAAAATTTCAAAAGTACCCTAGTACAACACTCTATAGAAAACGCCCATTCATTTAATTTCACTCCAAAGATTTTATATCACGAAAGTTGCATCTTTAGAAGGTTATTCGCGGAGAGTTGTCTCATCCTCATAAATGTTTCTAACAGTGTCAACATTAGATCAGATCACAACCTATTACATGATTCATATTTAAATTTTTTACACTTTTTGACAAACAATTAATATCGACTTCCTTTTAAGATCAACAATTTATGTATTCACACCCTGACATATAAAAACACACACATACAATCTCACATCTCTCGTTCAAGTGTTTACACGTGTTACAAAGGGCACACCAGTTTCATTTAGTTAATTTTTGAAAGCCAATCGAACAACATCCTAGAGAACAATATTATTTGTGTTTTCAAATAATAATTTTAAAAAAAGACAAATTTTTTAGTAATTTTGATTTACAAAATCTAATTATTCAGCGGAAAATTAACTCACAAAATCATTTTTGTTAAAAAAGCTTGTTTAGTGAAAAAGTGCTAACAAATATTCAAACATACAGGTAATTAATTCAACTTTGTCATTAACCTTTTCTTAAAAAATTTCCATAACTTTCAAAAAAATTTTCTATTATGTTTTAATATCCTGTTCTGATAATCCACTCATTTATTTTTATCATTTTTATTTTGAACATATTATCATATTTCTGTACATTATTATATTTTTTACAATTTAATTCATTATTTAAGAAAAATCTATTTTCTTTTCCTAAACATATTGTTTGCTAAAATCTCATCAAGATCATGTTTCTTGACAGATGTCCTGAAGATGGAACGTACCTAGTTCCGAAACGTCGACAATAAACAAATAATTAAATAAAGAAATTGTTTTTTTAAAAACTTTTCTTGTTTTTTATTTTGTATTATTTTTGGATTCTTGTTCGAAACTCTACAAAATATATATATATATATATATATATATATATATATATATATAATGAAAATACAATTTTGTGACTTTTTATCATTTTTGGAAAAATAGAAATTATTCATCGAAACTTTCTTCTCCTCTGTGAGAGTAATTAATTTCAATTTGAACAAAAAACTAGTTCGTAAAAACAAGATAATTAAATTAAATTAATGTCTCGTGTTTGTTTTCTCTCCGACATGAATTCCACTTCAAACTTTAAAGTTTAAATAAAATATGGACGAAATTATTATTATTAAAATATGTCGACGTCCTAGAAAAAAATTAAAATATATTCACATTGAAAGCAGCATAATGGTTTATAGTTTCATCTTTCTAAGATCAATTTTTTTTTAATGTAAACAGAAGGAACTCTATTGACAAGCAAATCAAAAGTAAAAGATTAAGTGAAAATCTTTTTACTGATGTGCCAATTTAGTATTTACATGAGTAAGAGAAAAAGAGACTCTACTGACGAGCAAACTAGATAAGAAAATCTAGACATTATATATCATCACTTCATTCAAAATTATGATAAACTATCAATAATTATATAAAAAAAATCAGAATAAAAAAATCAAAGTATTATACATCAACATCATCAGATGCTGTCCAGAATTAACAATCATGAGAATTTTCTTCATTTTATAAAAAATTATTCAACATCACTAAACGACACAAAAATCTCAGAAATCATTCAAAATCATAAAAAATCCTGGAAAATCATCAAAAGTTATTTCAAATCATTACAAGTCATCCAAAATCATCACAAATTATCAGTAATTTTCAAGAGTTAACAGCAACTACTAAAAATCATCAAAAGTCGTCTTCAGTATTTTTCCAAAATGATAATATGACTGCAAAATCAACGAGAATCATCAAAAACCTCCCAAAATCACAAAAAATACATCCAAATCATTATAAGAAATTCTGCAATGTCATCAAAAATCATAAAAAATCCTCCAATATCAAAAAAATATACTAAGTTAACAAAAAATCATCCAAAATCATCAGAAATCTCATAAAATTGTCAAACACTAGCCAAAATTATCAGCAATCACAAAAACATCACAAACTAGCATCAAACATCAACAATATCCAGAAACTGTTCAAAATCAATAGAAGCTGTCCAAAATGATAAGGAGTCATCAGAAACTTTTCAAAATAATGAGAAATCATCAAGTATCGTCCACAATCACAAAAAATTCTTCAATATCATCAAAATCATAATTAGAAATTATTAGAAATCATTAACAATCATTATTATAAATTCAACATTACCAAAAATAACCCAAAATCATCAGAAGTCGTTCATAACTTTAAGGAGTCACCATAATAATCAGAAATAATCAAACATTTGTCAAGATCATAAAAAATCTCCTAATATCAATAAAAATATCATAAAACATCATCTACAATCATCAGATGTCATTCAAAGCATCCAAAAAAATCCAAAGTCATCAGGGACCATAAAAGTCATCAAAACAGCAGACATAACCATCAGAAATTATCCAAAATCATCAAGTCGTCAGAAATCATCTAAGTTCATCAGTAATATATAAAAATTATAAGAAATCATCAACAAATATTAAAGATCGTTATCAGGAATCATCCCAAATTGTAAGAAACCAAATAATATCATCAGAAACCATCTCAAATAATCAGATATCACATAAAATCATCAGAAACCATACTATATCATCAGACACTACACAAAATCATCAGAACTCATTCAAAGTTATCAGAAACAAAATAAAATCATGATAAAGCATCTAAAGTCATGAGAAAGCATCTAAAGTCATCAGACACCATACAAAGTCGCCAGAAATCATCCAAAGTCATCAGATATCATACAAAATCACATCCAAAATCATCCAAGGTCATCAGAAAGCATCCAAGATCATCAGAAATCATACAAAAGCATCAGAAATCGTCTAAAGTCATCAGAAACCAAACAAAGTCATCATAAATCAAACTAAATCATCAGACATCATCCAAAATCATCATAAATCAAACAGAAATCATCTAAAATTATCAAAAAGCATCTCAATTCAACAAAAATCATACAAAATAATCAGAAACCATTTAATTTTTTCAGAGACCAAACAAAGTCATCAGAAATCGTTCAGAATCAACAGAAATCATCCATGATCATCAAAAATCTGAAAAACAAGGTTACAAGAGCAAACAGTTAAATTATTTTAAACATATCTTCACCCTTGTGATTACCATTTGACTAAAAAAACGTAAATCTGAATCCGAAGTTAATAATGATGATGATAATAATCATCCAAAATCGTCAAAAAATTTTAGGCACCATTCAAAATCAACAAAAACCATCCTATATCATTGCAAATCATCCAAGATTATTAAAAATCTATATAAACTATCAGGTATCATCAGCAATCCTCAAAAAACTTGCGACATAATTAGAAATCACTAGAAAATCATCAAAAATCTTGACCAAAAATAGATAGAAGTTTCAAAAGACTTGTCATTTATTTTTAATTAATTATTTCTTCACACCATCTGATTACCATTTAAATAAAAAATCTTAGATCTAAATAAGCTGTTACAGATGATGAAAATCATCATTAATCGTTCAAAATCAACAAAAACCATCCAAAACCCATCCAAAATTATTACAAATCTACTGAAGTTCATCATAAATCTATATGAATTATCAGGTATCACTAACAATTCTCAGAAATTCTCCAAAATCATTAGAAATAATCAGAATATCGTCAGAAATCATCAAAAATCTCAAAAATGTTCCAACTGAGTAAACTCTTTTAAAAAAAACTTCACACCTCAAATCAGCATTTAATTAAAGAATCTTAGATCTAAGTCTAGCAGTTAATGATGATGATGATTATAATGATGATGATGATTATTATCATCATATTTCCACCAAAACCATTGAAAATCAACAAAATTATTACAAATCATCCAAGTTCATCAGAAATCTGTATACATTGCCAGGTATCATCAACTATCATCCAAAATCATTAAAAAATCAGCAAAAATCTTGACAAAAAATAGACTGAAGTTCCAAAAGACTTGTCATTTATTTTTATTTAATTGTTTCTTCACACTTCTAATTAGCATTTAAAAATACAATCTTATATCTAAATCCCTAGTGATTTAGATATAAGATTAATGATAATAATGATTGCTAAATCTTACTTTGTTCCTCAAGAACGGATATCCGTCGAGCATCTTCCTCAGAAATTCGCACATTTTGTCACACAAACAAAATTACACTTCCTATTACACAATTGTACAATTGTTTACGAAATTAAAAAACATTGCTTTCTTTGCACACACTTTTTAATTAATTCACACTAATTCACACAAGATAATTATACTAGCAGTCACATCCTTTTAGTTACACTCTAAATAGAAACATATTTTAAAATCTCTTTACGATTCCAGACCTCCTAATCATTTTAGAGCCATATTCTTTTCACTAAATGTATAAAACAAAAAAACACTTTGGATAATCTGTTGATATTAAATTTGCGTAAAAATGATTCTTGACGTTCCCAGACCTCCTGATCATTTTAACTTTAGATCAAAATTTTTCTAGGAACAACTGAACCGATTTTGATAGTTTAAAAAACATTCTTCTTGTATTTTTATTATGCACAGTCTATTTGTATATGGGAGAAGTAGGTCTAATCATTTAGGAGATACAAAAAACAAATGATCAAAATTTTTATAAGATTCTGAGAAGAAGTCACAATAAGATTCTCAAAAGAAGTCAAGACAAAAATCATATTTTAATATCAATATTAATTCTGTTAACTGAATTTTTCATATTATGCATAGTAATTTGCGTATAGGAAAGGCAGGTCCAACTGTTTAGGAAGTACAAAAATCAAATGATCAAAATTTTTATAAGATTCTTGAATGAATCCCAATAAAATTATCACAAGAAGTAAAGAAAAAAATCATATTTTAATATCAATATTAATTCTGTTTACTAAATATTATATATATAAAACAAAGTTATTTGTATATGGGAAAGGTAGGTCCAACCATTTAGGAAATACTAAAAAACAAATGATCAAAATTCTCATAAAATTCGGACATAAATCCCAATTAAATTATAAGTCTTAAGGATTCTCTTTGAAAATAAATCGACTAAAATTATGCAAAGTAAATTAGATTTTTTTTAAATCATTATTTTAATATATGTATATAATTAAATATTAAGCAGAGAACTAAAAGTTATTAATTAATTTAACAGTTTATTTTTTATTATTTGGGCAAATCAATATGCATTTTAAATTTTTTTTTATTTTCTTATAAATTACAATCTGTCTAAATAAAAAAACATTGAGTAATTAATTTCACAAATAACATATTGAATTTTAAAAGGTTCACCATTTAATTATGTACTTAGTTATATTTTAATTTTGGTATATATTTTAAATATGTCTCTTATATTTTCAAGGTATAAATGTAAATAATTTATTATAAATATTATATTGAATTTTAAAAGGAAGATCCAGTGGTTCACCCTTCATTAATGTACTAAATTATATTTTAATTTTGGTATATATTTTAAATATGTCTCTTATATTTTCAAGGTATAAATGTAAATAATTTATTATAAATATTATGTAGCAAATGATAAATAATTTATGTGAGATTTGATGTGACTTTAGAACAATTACGAGGATGTTCCCGAACAGAACAAAACAGAACGTAACTGTTTTTATTTTACATTATGAATTGTTATAATGTAAGAGTCGGCGGAATAATTTGCAAAATATTTATAAATGCAACAACTCAACCAAATTTTGTCAAATTAAATAAATATTGATATCCGTGATATAATACTCTAATATAATATTTAGTTAAAACTAAATTGAGGCGACTCCAGATTAAATAATTACTGAAGATATGAAGAGAACGTAAGATGAAAAATTTGAAATAAGTAAAACTTTCTATTAAAATTATCTGCGCAAAATCATTTCACATTTTTGATTAAATAAGAGAATTATAAGAACAAGTTTAGAAGTGTCTTTATAGATATAAAAACTGACTTAACCATTTATGAATTTAAAAATGATTGCCCAAAGCGTCAAAAACCACAAAAAAAAAATTAAAATAAAGTGAAATCACGTAGTCAAATGTAATTAAAAGATAAATCTGATTTATAAACTTTAATACAAATTTGATATTAAATCTCAAAAATAAAAAAAGCGTTTATTAACACTTGAAGAAATCACATTAATAAAACAGGATTCTGCAAGTCTTCCGTAATTTGTTTTTCTTTATACAGAAAGATAGGATGATTTGTATTAAAAATGTGTTTAAAATTGAATTGTTTCGTATTTTTATATCTAAATATCTATAGATCTAAATATATGGACTAATTATTTTAAAAATATATTTAAAAAAATTCTCAATATAATGGTATGATTTGGTAATTATATTTTTGGATGTTTTTAGATTTTAACCCAGAAACGAGTTACTAAAAAAATTATCAAAATTAATAACTAAGTGTAAAAATATTTTTCTGCATTAATGATAAGTGTAAAAATGAAACCTGCATTAATAAAAAAAAGTAAAGAAAAATGAGACTCTTGTATTAATTAAGAAAATATAAAAAACAGTTTAAACTAGAGACATCTTTTTAAACTCTAGATTATTATAAGTATTATAATAAATTCTAACATCTTTAATAGTAATAATATAAATAATTGAACATCCTCGTAAAATATTATTTCTCCACCACATTTAGATAGTATTTTTTCATTTTTCAAAACGTTTCAAAAGTTTTCTATTTCTTTTTAAATTTAGCAAAAATAGAATTAAGAATTCAATAGTTATAAGAATTAATTTATATATTTATAATGACAAAATACAAAACAAATACAAACGTTACTAGTTTTTTGCAATTTTTGCTGAATGATGACACATATCTTGTGCCGAAACGTATAAATGTCAATGATACTTGAAAAAGATTTATGTACCAGAGAAATTATTATTATTATCGATAGTATTTTGCAAACGCTGCATAAATCATAAATACTATTTTGAAAAAAAATCAGAATCATGTACGGGGTATCCCAGAACTCAACATCAAGTCAGAAATTAGAAAAAAATATCTCAAGTAATTTGAAAATTATAGATACTATTTTGGAAATGCTGGATAAACCATAAATATAAGTTTAAGAAAATTCAGAAACATGTACAGGGTATCCCAGAACTCAACATCAAGTCTGAAATTAGAAAAAAAAATATCTCAAGGAAATTTTAAGTGCAACCCAAAACTTTAGTCAAACTGTGACTATTTTTCGGTTATTGTTGGTAAAGTTTATTATTTTCGTTCATTTATCTTGGAAATATTAAGTAAAATTAATAACATTTTTAGCAAAATCAAAAATAATGACACAATTTCCTCAAGTTTTCGAGAATCAGAACTTTTTGTTGAACTGTGAATTTAAAATTTTAAAAATCGGTCGAAATTTTGAAAGACTCTTTAAAAAAAAAGACGAAAGTGTGTTGGCGAATTTAATCAGAATTGACTTTATAAGTCTTGATTGACAAAATAATAAATAAAGGTATAAAAAATAATCAGAATTAATACACAAAGACAAAAAATTGAGCAAAAGAATAAAAACTTAAAAAACATTGCTAATAATAATAATATTTTTGCAAGAGCGTTTCGCTTGACGTTGAGTTCTGGGACACTCTGTACACAAAAATTTAATATTTTGTATAAGAATTTCGTTTATTTAATGCTGGTTTTATTCGAATTTCTCGACGTGGTAAGTTTTTTATATTTTCTCATTATTTGTTAAGTCATCTATCAGTTTTTTTTTTATTTTATTATTATTATCATTATTGTTATTGTTAAATATTTTGAACTAGTTTTATGTAAAATATGTTTAATATTATATTTGCTTTACATTACAATATTTTTGTAGATAATTTTTGTTTCTAAAAAAATAATAATTAGTATATCATTTGTATTCTTTTTATACAAGTAAGATATAATGTAGTACATTAATAAAAGGTAAGCCACTGGGTTTTCTTTTAAAATTCTATGTTATTTGTCAAATTAATTACTCAATGTCTTTCTATTTAGACAGATTGTAATTTATAAGAAAATTAAAAAATGTATTCTTTTATCTTTTGTTTTATCATTATTATTTGTTGTGTATTACGCATTGAAGGAGAGTCAAGTTTGGACTAAAACGTATGAAAATCTATTAAGTTTTTTTTGTATTTAATTCAATTCTGTCCTATTATCTGGGTATATATATATATATATATATATATATATATATATATACATGTATATAATTTCATCAACTAACAGTATTTTCAATCGACTCTAAATAATTTCCACATCACTGTTCACGCAACCGAACATTTTTCACCACACCACACACACAGGTGTATAACCTCACGATTGGCAACAAAAAAGACACAAAACCTTCAACAAAACCAACTGTAACACACCCAAAACTAACACAAAATTATACAAAACACATATAAATATATAAATATATTAATTTTATATTAATATTGTTAATAGTGTATTTATTTAACTAAATATTATCATCCATATCGTTTCATCTCCGTCAATGAACGCGTCGGCCGAAGAACTAACTACTAAGAGACATAGACTCTGTCGGCTGTGGAAATGGTTATAAGGGGGGGCACTTATTCATACACTGTGCTAATGGTACTTTCAAGGTAAAAAAGTGCATTGTAAAAGGTGCAGAATAGATAGGAAATAGTTGACTAGGTGTAAGTGGCGTTTTGCTTTGACTTAACAAAATTGCATCATGAAAGATCAAGAAGTTTGTAAACTGTACTGTTTTAAAGTACAGGGCGAAAGAGGTGTAACCAGCCACTAACACCTCACTCACAACTTTTAAGTGTAAGTGTTTTAATTTATTATAAAATGTATTATTCTTAATAATCTCGATAAAAGCTTACCATGAGATTGGAGTAAAAAGTACCAATAATTAACTACCAACAGTTGGTGGAAGTGACATTTTGTTGGAACATTTTTGAATAAATAAAAATGTGTAATAAAACTGTCCTTTAACATTATATCTGTCCTAAAGCTAATTTATTTGAATGAAATAATATTTTGTTTACAATTTTAGACAATTTTTCAACTATTAATCTTCCTTTCCGAGTTTCCTTTAAATATTTAAATTTTCTGCCTGATTCTGTTTCCTAGATGATTTTATATTAAAGCTGAAAGTGTTACTAAGTTTGTACTTTCCCTTTTCGAATTTTTTTAAACTACATCGATATTAGATTTTGTTCTAGCTATGTCTATATTATATAACGTTTCCATAAAATATGCATTTTCAGATGATATTCAAAATTTTCGAACAAATTTCAACACTTTCAGACCCTTCACAACACTTTCAGATCATTTCTGACACTTTTAGGTGATTTAATTACATTTTCAGGTGATTTAATTACATTTTCAGATAATTTTCGATATTTTGAGACAAATTACAATATATTCAAACTACCAACAATATTTTAGACTATCTAGAGCCATTTTCAGATTATCTAGAATTTTTTTATACTATCTAGGACATTTTTCAGATTATCTAGAATATTTACTAGGACTATTTAGAATATTTTTTAAACTATATAAATCTTATTATCAGGTCCAAATATTTTTTAGACATTCTAGAAAATTTTCAGACCATATAGAACATTTTCAAACTATCAAGGACATTTTCAGACTATATATATAGAACTTTTCAGACTATCTAAAACATTTTAGGATGGTCCTAAAAAATTTAGATTATTTAGAATCATTTTCAGTCTATCTAGAATATTTTGGGACCATCTAAAACATTTTTATACTATTTTAGAAAATTGTTAGATCATCTAGAAAAAATTCAGATTATCCGGAATATTTCAGGCTATCTAGAATACTTTAGGACCATCTAGAACATTTTCAGACTATCTAAAATACTTTAGAACCATTTACAGGTCTATTTTCATATTATCTAAAACATTTTCAGATAATCTCGAACATGTTCAGACTCTCTACATTTATAAAAAAACATTTTCACACTACCTAGGATATTCTTAGACTACCTAGAACATTTTCTGACTTTATAGAAATTTTAGGTACGTCTAGAATAAGAAGAATATTTTTAGACTATCTAGAACATTTTCAGACTATCTAGAACATACTTAAAACGTTTACAAACTATCTGAAACATTTTTAGACTATATAGAATATTTTCAGATTATTCAGAACCATTTAAAACATATTAGGACCTAGATATAGAATATTTTCAAACTATCTAGAGCATTTTAGGACCATTTAGAACATCTAAAAATAATTCAATTACATAAAACTCTTTCAGACTATATTATAGAACATTTTAGAACTATCTAGAACTTTTTAGATCATCTAAAACATTTTCAGACTATCTAGAACATTTTCAGACTAACTAAAACATTTTAAGACTATCTTGAACATTTTCAGTCTAATTAAAACATTTTAGGATCATCTAGTACACTTTCAGACGATCAAAAAGATTGTCAGACAATTTTACATTAATCGTTAAAAAACCAAGGACTATTAATATGCCAAATTTCATCAAAATGATAAAAAAAATTACAACTAATTATATAAAAATGGCTCGACCATCTAATCTCTATTGATCATTTATAAACAGTTTTTGAATTTTCAAAATAGATTCAGGATATTTGGAACAAACTCGAACGGAAATTTTTGCACTTTTTTGCTAACAAAGAAACGGTTGGGTCGATCTTTACACAAAACTGATAAATGCTAAGTCCTTATCGTGTTACATCGAATGGATTTTAAATTTTTGAAATCGTTTCGGGCGTTTTTGAAAAAACGTCGACAGGCCAAAAATCGGCACATGCATACTTTTTCCAAATTTGGTCTCAAACGATTCAAAATGACTTGAAACTTCGAAAAAATAAAAAAATACCAAATCGGATTTTTTTATGAAAACATAAACTTCTCCATCGGGAACGTTGTGAAAAAATCGATTTTCTATGCCCGCCCGCATTTTTTCATTTCCTCATCGAATGTCCTTAAAAGTAACGCGAAGGCCATTTTCATCGGTTTCACTTGACAATAAACAATATGCAATATAATATATTATCATCATCATCATCATCATCGACATTGTTGGTAAAAAGTTCCGCCGAAATAAACATCTCTATTGTTAGTCGTCGGACGCTCCAACGATTCCGTTAGGATACTCGATTTTTTACAGTTTTACAGTTCAAAATTAATAATAATATAAATATAATTATTAGAAACTAAAGTTTAGTTAATATA
>NW_020538539.1:0-18239 GCF_003426905.1 Ctenocephalides felis
TTGAATAACTCAATAAACATTCGATTCGTATTAATGGGGAGACGTGCTGATTAGTTTTGGGAAAGGCAGGTCCAACTGTTTCAAGGATGCGGGTCAAAAAGTGCCAAAAATAATAATTCAGTTGATGAGAGAGGAGATGAGATGACAAAACGAAGAACTGATCAAATATTTGGGAGGCATCCAGCAGTTTCGGAGATCCAATAAAAAAAAGTAATAAAATGTTATTTGGCGGTACAAAATGATCATTTGACATATGCACATCAAATTATAAAATATTTTATAGAGAACTTTTTAATAAGTATAAATTTTATTTAAATTTGTATGGGTTCCGTACCAATGTTTATGCGTTAGACTGAAACGCAGCGCTTACGTGCTTCGATATTTTGTCGCTAAAACTGCTCAGCAGCGCGATTGCATTGAAAAAACAAATTTGAAATGAAAAAATCAAAAATGCCTTTTTTTTCAAAAATTTCAAAATTCTCAAAAATCTTTAAAAAAAATCAGTTTTCGGTACAGAAATAGTTCCAGCAATTTGCCTTAAGCATAATGCCATATTCCGCTAGTTTTATTTAAAATTTTTACCAGTCCGTGTAATATGACCAGAATTTCTCGGACCGCAGCCCTCGCCTTGGCCAGCGAATTAAGATGAAAAGACCTTGTGCCGTGTGTGTTCGGTCCGCGCGAGCACAAGCAGGCATATATACGTTTTATCGCCGATACACTCGTACGTGAGTAAATAATATATTCAAATTGATTTGTTGTTTAAACTTTGCACAATATGACCGACAAACAGTCAACCAATCAAACGCCATTAGAACTAAGAGATCTCCACTCGGATCACCCACGAAAACAACACACATTCAACATTTCGATTCCTAGATATTATATGTATACATATATAATATATACATACTAGATATGTATATATTGTGACGACGTCACCATGACAATTTTGCAATAACCGACTCATTTATGGAGTTTCTGTCTCTATTGTCTTTTTGTTTAATCGATAGCATTGATGCATACATACATACATAATATGTATATGTATATATACGTGGTCCCTAATATACATATTTTCAAATTGCCTTACTCCCAGGGGCTCAAATGCTTCTAGATTGATAAAAAGAATCTCTGAAAGTTTTAGCTCTTAATATTAACTTTAAGATAATCCGCAATCCAACCAAAGTTCCTTGGTTCTTCTTCCTGAGCAAATACTTATTTTTTAAAATATATCAAATTCTTCTTGTAAATTGTTTATTTATGATCAAAATAAGCAGATACAATGTTATTCTCAAAATTTTGATTTACTTGTCGCTGAGTTATTATGTTTAAAAAACGAATGGAATTATACCTATGTTACTTTCATAAGAAACTTTGGTTGGAGTGCGGACTATCTCAAAATTAATATTAAGATCTAAAACTTTAAAAGATTTTTTTAAAGAAGTTCTAAAGAGTTCTATTTATTCTGGAAACTATGTATGTTCCATTTTCAAGACATCTGTCATGAACATGATCTTGATTAGGAGATAAGCAGACAAAACAAATATAATGAAGATTATAAATTACAATACATTATATTTGTTTTAAATGTAGGCTGTATTTGATTAAACCAATTAAAAAACATTGTCTAGAATCAGTTGCACATTTTTAGATACAAGTTTCTCTAAACATGCATTGTTTAACTTCGTTGGTAGTTCAATGTGGACTAACTTCACGTATGTGTTATCAAAGGCACTTTAGAATGATGCACTTAGGGGCGCCCATTAATCAGGATAGAAGGATTTTTTGACCACCCTTCTTCTTGGTGATACGTAGTGATATTTAAAATTACCCCTCTTCCTAACTTCCTAACATCACGTATATTTTTAGTACCTAGAAAAATCGTAAAATTTTGGAATATTTTTCTGAAAAATTTTGGATTTTTGTAAAAATAAAAGCACGTGATATCTTACTAGACCCTTCCATCCCCCGCGTGATAAATTGTGATTTTTTCTCCCTTTAATGCTCACGTGATTAATGGACCCCTCTATATATTAAAATTGTTATATGAGGTTTGCGCATTTTGTAGGTTAGGTTTTATGTGTGAAACGCCTGATCGCATAGCAAATACATAGCTTTCTGACATTTTAAAGTTGTGTGAACTGTTAAATACACTTAGCAGCCGATTCTGTCGTAAAATATACCAATGTTATGGCAAGGCTATGTTATGTAGCAGATTTTATACAAAGTGAACATTTTGACCTTTCGAAAACCTTTACTCAAAACCTGTTATACTAATTTTAAAAATTTATGGGCCATTTGATGAATCCCGATAAGGACTCGCGTTAATTAATTCAAGGTAACAATCGGCCAAGTCGATTTTTACAACTTGCAGGAAAGTTCAAAATTTTTCTTTTAGGTTTATGCAAAAAATCTTGAACCAATTTTCAAATTAGAATTCAAATTCAAACTGTCTGAAAGGTATCAGTTGGTAATCCTGCTGAGTAGTTTTTGGTAAAATGAAGACAGTCATTTTTTTTAATTTTTATTGGTTGCTGAGCAGTCAGGCGTTTTAGATAGAAAATCTAACTTACAAAACGCACTAATGTAAAAAACGATGTTATGATAACTGAATTTTTGAGATATGACTTGATAACATATGAGTAAAGTTGAATTTTATGTGTATGACGCCTGATCATACAGCAAATACATGGAATTTTGACAGTATTTAGTAGCATTTTGTATAAAATCTGGAACGTAGCATAGTTTTGCCATAATATTGGTCTATTTTACGGCAGAAACGGCCCTAAATCTTAATACAATACTAGAGCATTGTCTGCATTGTATTTCTAAATCAATATTTCGTTGAACTTATTTTAAAAGTTGAAATCACATTATCCACAGTATTTTTTCTTTTGAATTAACTCTTTTGAATTATGTTTTGCATAAATTTTGAAATTTCTTCGATTTTGATCTATTGAATTATCTGTTTTCAATATTTTCGATTTTTGATATATTTATTTTTCAAATTTTTCATCTTTATAGAATGATTTTCAAAATATCATCTTAGTGAGGTTTGATTATGATTCTTCGCTTGGTGGAAAGTTGACTATTAAAAAATGTATCAATATTTTTTTGTAATTCTTAAAAGCAACGATTTTCTACTTTATATAATAATATAGTTTATAAAAACTATATCAATGTCCTATTACCTATTAGGAAGTTTGTAGGAAGAAAATTGTCGTACTTCTTATATATCATTTAATAAGGAAACAAAACAAAACTATGTTCCGTGGATTTTTTTTAAAAGTTATATGACATGTCTGCAAATTTAATACAAAATGTATTATTAAATAAATGTAATATCTGTAAATATTACACAAAAATGCAAAACAAATTCAAAACCGTCAAATCCATAAACGATTATGATTCAAATAAGTACTGAACTTACCTTCAACTTCCGCCATGACGGGTCCAAGTTGCCTTTTCTTATGCTGTTACTTCCTTATGCCACTATTTACCATCAAAATAACTATTCTTCAGATTTGTCAAATATAAAAATCATATAAAACAAAATAATATTAAAACTGTTGCTGGTGAAAAATCCATGTATCAAAAATATGAGACATCTATGAAAGAATAGTTGAGGTAGATGTGTTTTAGCGAAGTTTTCTTGGTTCGCGTCTTATGGTAATTTTATAAAAAATTGACATATGATGACACTACGGACTTTTGTTTTTGAAATTGAATGATTAGTAACTATTATAATCAAATATTATATAATAATAAAATGTATTTTCTAACTAGAGGTATATGGAAATGTGTCAAATCTAATTCCTTGAACTTATAGCTTTTAACAAATGTCAGATCTGCACGATCTAATTTGCATGAAAGTTGAAAAGGACTTTCTACATCACAAATCTTAAGAAAAAAGTAATTGAATAATATATTTAGAGTCGAAGGAGAAGTTAGTTTTTGCCAGAAAATCCGTTCTGATTCTACCATGAAAATTATAAAAAAACGTATTTAAGTCAAAGTTTAATCTGTCGTCAACGTTCTCTCAAAAATGGCACCGATTTCAATTTTTTTTGGTAAAATTCGATGAACACTCCTGTTTTCTCTTCGTAATTAGCAGATAATGTTTGGTTTACGCTTCAGACAAATTTGTGAACCCATTTCAAAAATTCAAAAACTGTTAGCGAGATATCAATTGGAATTGCATTAATTAATTTTAGGTAATTGGATTGGTCGGACCATTTCTTCATAATTAATTGTAGAATGATTTTTTACATTTTTGATAACTGTATGATGATAGAGTTTGTTATTAACAAACATCCTACATAATTGATTTAATTTTAGAAGTCAATCAAAGGAGTAATGAACCGTCAATAATTTAAAATCATATTCATTATTCAATTCATAATTTAAAAATTTTATCCTCACAATGAGGATATTTTATCATGATGAATTTAGTCGATTATTTACACATATGGGCAAAATTTTTGAATTTTGCCATAAGGCAAAATTCCACTTATACCTAGTAAAAGATTGGGAACCATTGAAAATTTAGAATATTTATAAAACTCTTATGCCTAAGAAAGTACTAATTTTAAGAAAATCAGGATTTTTGTATTTACCCTACACAACTATTCATATACAGAAGTATCTTAGAACTCAACGTCATACCGAAATGGGGTGTCGTCATTACCGGGATTGTCCTGAAAAACATTAAAAGAAATTATCTTACGTTGTTTAGATATTATGAGCTTTTAAGTGCAACCTGGAGGTTTCGTAAAATTGTTACCATTTTTTGGTTATTGTGGTTAATTTTTATTACTTTTGTGTTTATTTAAACTTTGGAACCGTAATAACATTTTAGAAATTCAGATACAATTGTCCTAAGTACTTTTTCTTCCTGACTAACATTTATTTATTGAGAACTTTTCAAAGTTCAAAACTGTATCCTACTTGAAATAGATTTTTTATTCTAAACAAATAATTAGCAATTAATCAAATGATTGTAATAAAACTCAAGTTTTATAACATAACAATTTTATTATTTTAATGTAGTTTTGCATTGATTTTGTTTTTGTTCTTGTCTTCCATAACTGGTATTGGGCCAAATAAATACACAGAACTGTTTTGGGCTTCATTTGAATAATCTCCAATGAATCTGGCATACAACTCTTGATAACGTGATAATGTTAGACCACCTCTTACTCTATCGGCATCCTGAAAATAAAAATAAAAAATAGTATCTATTAAATTAGTACATCTCATTAGTACATTTATACTTGTTCATCTATGATACATCTCTCAAATTATTTGTGGGCCAAATTGTTCGTCGCATTTTTTATGTAATGACAAGTTATAATGTTAAATGTAATGTTATATATATATATATATATGTTGTTATATATATTGTAATGTAAATGTCCCGTCATTATTATTAGTTATGTTGGTAATGGTGCTTTTCGCCCATCATCTCCATATATCCGCCATTTTTATGTTCATGTAAAACTATGTAAAATAAACTCTCTTTCCATGAAGATAGCGAAACGAGCAACACTAAAATAAATTGGTATATTTTGAAGGAATCATTTGTTACCTATTCGATAGGTTTAATACCTAAAATTTTATTGTGCAACTAGTCGACTATAATTGATGATTGTCAACGTTATCCATCAAAAAATAAATTTTTTTACTACATATTTTGTCAACTATCCACATATAAAGATATTTAGTAAATCTTTTGGATCAAAATGTACAATTTGACACTATAATAATTATATCCAGGTGTTGAAAAAACGCAGTCGCATTTTTTTCAAATTTTTTTTTTCCTTAATACATTTTTAACTAAATTTTCTAATTACCAAATTTTATAATTTTATAGTTACCATGGCCATGTGAATTTTTTTTTGATATCGTGTTAAATTCTTTGTATATAATTATGTTTTCTCTAGAATAAACAAATAAATTACAATCGCTGCTGTTTGTTAATATGAATACCAAGCATTCAAGATAAAATTAAGCATATTATTTTATAGGAAGTTATTGTAAACAACAAGTATGATGTAATATCGTTATCCTTAAAAATTTAGTTATATTAGTTATTGGAATAATTATTGATCAAATAGGTAATAAAAACCATTCATAAAAATAACAGTGTTAGAAAAACAACTATTCTGCGAAATGCACAAGATCGCTCCACCGTTTCGTCCTCCTTTATAACACAACACATGTTACCAATTACGTATTGTATCGTCGCCTAAATATAACTAAATTCTGAATGGACAGTCATAGAAAAGTTTTTCTATTTGAATCTTTGAAAACTACTGAATACTATCTCCAATTTTTGTTTGTTTGAAGGTAATCCATAATTAACACCAAGGATTGTGCTTTCAAATAAAAAAAGAAATTTGAGAAAATATTCAGTAGTTTTGTTCTATGCCATTTTCAAAAATAAAATTATTTGGCCGACCTTGAAATCTAAGACTTTTGTGAGTATTGAAATCGAGATCTTTGTGTTCATCTTATACACCTAGTAATATTATTTGTTTTGATAAAATTATACAATAGATTAAAATTACGTTAAGACATGGTTAAACTTGTTAAAAATTCATTAAAATAAATCGTAAAAATGATAAAATCATTTTAAAATGGTACGATTATAATTATTCGAGTATTCAGCGTTCCGATATTGCGTTTTTCTCTCTAATAAATATTACTCTAATATTTTTCTATAATTTACTAAATAAATACTGCAATTTGCTTACTTCTAGTAAGTTGTTATATGCTTCATCTATAGAATCTAATTCTAGAACAGGTATTCTTAAAACACAATCGTATCTAAACTCGTCAGCCGATATCACACCATCGCCATTCAGGTCAACTACTCGGAAATTGGACTCGATGAATGCCTTCATTGACTGAAAATAAAATAAATAAAATTATTAGTGATAAAAGCATATAAGATTAATAATTAAAATATTATTTTTAAAACCATAGTCATACTTGTCAAACATAATACAAAAATAGGTGAAATTCGTGACTTTTTTTAAAGAATATTCCATATTTTTCGAGTTTTAATAGCTGTAATTAATTCTTTCTCCAAAATTTTTTTTTCAACAATTTTTTCAAAAAAATTTTTTTACAAAAAATTTTGTCACCAAATTTTTTTTCGAAAGTATAGTTCATGGTTTTTCCCCCAAAAATTTTTTTCACAAAATGATCACCTAATGTTTGTAGGAAATACTTGTAATTCAAATTAATTCCTACAAACATAAGGTGAACATTTTGGGAAAAAAATTTGGGGAATTGAAAAACTCTGAAAATAATATACATTATACATAACAACATAGTTAATTCAAAAGCAATAATAGCAAACAATTATCTGTTATTATTACCTGTGGAAATTCTTCATAATGTTTACCAACACATGTGGCTTGTACTGCTTGTTTGAATTCTTCAACTGTTATAATACCATCCTATAAATATATATTTTTTTGCATTCTTTAGCAAATGAACTCAAGGTGAACTAATATGCACACCTTTTATATAATCCAAACTAAAATATTTATTCTTATGCATTAGTATAATAGAATATCAAGTTCAAGGAATGAATCATCATAAGACATGTTATACAAAAAATATTTAGGAACTATTCTTATAAGGATTATTAACAGAGTTTTTAACTATTAGTTATGTTATAAAAATTATTGAAGAAACATTTCTCAACATTGATAAAATTGATATAAATATAATAATTATTAAATATTGGCTATATGTTCTAATAACATTTTTTGTTAATGTTTTGCATTTCGCAATTCACAAATATTATTGACTGTGCAGGGTGTCTCAGAACTTAACTTAGGGGCAATAGTATTGACCATAACTGTCCTGCAAAAAATTTGAAAAAAATTATCTCACGTTATTTGGAAGTTATGAGCTTTTAAGAGCAACCTAAAGAGTTGTTGAAATTGTGACCAATTTTTGATTATTGTGGTTAATTTTAATTAATTTATCAACAATAACCGAAAAATGATGATATTTTTACCAAAGCCTTAGGTTGTACTCAAAAGCTCATATATTCCAAACAGTGTGATGTAATTTTTTTAGGACTAAGGTTAAGTCAATACTATCATTCCTTCGACTGAACGTTAAGTTCTTGGACACACTAAATATAGATTAAAATCAATTGTTGAATCAATTGTCATATTAAAGTGTCAAATGTAGTTAATCTATGATGATCTTCTTGATAAGATCAACATTCTAATTTTTTTACTGACGTGTATACTAAGGCAAACTACTCATTGACAATTGCCAACTGCCTGTCACTATTATCATTTTTTTCATATTAATGATTAGTATCATTTCTTACTTGGTTGAGATCCGCTATGTCGGCAATTTCTTCCCAAAGACTGAGCATCAGCCTCTGCTCATCCTGCAGGGAGGATAACGAGACCGAACCAAGACCTGCCCTGACCGTTGATCTCAGGGCAGTACACAGAAAATCGTCCCTGTTTAGATATCCGTTGTGGTCCACATCTGAAAAAAGAATAAATAATTTTTATATATTTTTCCTTCTTGATTAAAGACATTCAGCAATTGCAAAAATTATTCTTTGAGCTTGTGTGCTAATTGACATCACGTTTAAGGGTCTTCTCTAATTTATCATTGGACCTCTAATATTAGTTATATAGAGCTAATTGGTTGATTTTAAAGTCTTTTTATTTAGAAATTGTTTTTGTTAAGAAATTGGTATTTTTTTAAAATATTCTTGTTGGGACGTTATTCATAATTGGTCGTATACATTTGAGTGTTAATTAGTTCTTGGTCCTAGCGGTGGCGTAATCAGTTCAGACGTGGGCTAGCACAAACCATAGCCAAACCCGACATCTGGCAACTTTGATGGAAAATTTCTACTTGAGGTTAAAGATCTCAAATATAACGTCAAGTAAATATCGCCTCTTGTGGGTATAGTTTCATACATAATAAAAATGTTCACAAATACTTTAAGTATAGTGCTGTGTTGCATCCATTTAAAATTTACCTCTAATTATTATTATTCAGAGCTAATTAGTTTATTTTAAAGTCTTCTCATTTAAAAATTGGTTATTTTTTCAAGAAAAAAAAAAAAATTGGGATATGATTTGCAACCTGTTCTATACATTTGAGTGTTCATTAATTCTTGGTCCCAGCGGTAGCGTAATCAGTTCAGAGTGGGCTAGTACCAACTCTTACCAGGTTCGTCGGTTCGATCCCAGTAATAGCCAATCCAACATCAGGTAGCGTTGATGTCAAATTTCCACTTGAGGAATAGATCTTGAATATTACCTCAAGTGAAAATCGTTTCTCGTGGGTATAGCTTCATATACAATAAAAATGTCAACAAAACTTCGAATATAGTAAATTAGTCACAACTGGATTGGACAACTACTGGGTTACCATCCAATCAAAAAATAGTTATATAATCATTAAAATAAATACTGAATGTCATAGTGTGACGTTTATAATTAATAGTATAACAAAAAAAATTCTTGAATGGTACCAGTTACTGTTTTTTTGATCAGTGCGTGAACTGTGCAAGTGTTCAGATCGTTGTAGGTGATTTGTTTGTTGATATGGAACAAATATAGTGGATCTTAGTAAATGTTTATACAATTAACTTATAATAATAGGTTATTTATATAATTCATATTTGTTCAAATTAGATGTATTATCTTGAGGTTTGTTTTCGTCTAAAATCTGAATACCAATTATTAAGGAAACTTGAATATAAGTCGAAACAAACAATGTATTATGTATGTGGCTTAACGTTTATCGGAGGCCTTATGTTATATAAGAAAATTATTTATAAACGTTTCAACACTTGATTTAGGTATCATTTGAGCATCATTCAGAAAATCGTAACAGAAGAAAAAAATGTAATTTTTTTGCTAATAATATCATTTTTAATATTACTTTTTTGCTTTGTTTGCTAATAATAGGTTAAGTATAATTAATTTTCCAAAAAATTGTATGTTATAATTTTTATTTCTTTGTCATGGTTTGTTGTTTAATATTAATTAAAATTCATATAAAAGATGTTTTAATTTTTTGTATTTTGTTGCTCCTAATATGCTTTGCTGAGTGATTTATATCATATGTCGAAACTTTTAAATGAAGAATTATTAACATTATTGATGAAATGGCTGCTTTCTATATATCAAATGTGTAAATATAACGCACTTATTATGTTCATAAATATAGGTGCGTTTAAATAACAAATATATTAAATGAAAAGTTCTTATTTTCTACTTTCGAAAAAGTTTGATTATCATATTACATGCACTAAAGGTTCTAGCCATTTTTGTTCAAGCAAATTAAATACTAATAGTTTGCTTTATTTCAACCCGAGCTGTCGAACATCGTGCTAATAGTTCACAGATTTCAAAATATCCATAAATCTTTTTGAACAACATACCCGGTATCGATGCCAAAAGCAATAAATTTGTGCCGATACAAAAGATATTTAAAATCGTTCCTTGGCCATAGTTTATTTAGGAGGTGTTTGTTCTCTGGCCGACAATTCTAGGCAGTTTGGCATTAGAACGTCAGCGAGCCAACTCCTTCACCATGTTGATTTCTTCTTATTGTGTCTCTATTATTAACTTAACGATTGCAGAGCACAATTACGAATTGTTCGGGAAGTACTGATCTCAAAATATCAATTTATAAATATCAATCCGATAGACTGTAAGTCCGCGACTGGGTCTTTATTTTCGAAACTTTTTTAACTCGAAAATTTTCATTTTTGCTTTTTTTTGCGATTACTTTAACTTACTCTATGGAAAATTAAGAAACATTTTACTTGTATTGACGAAATGAATAGCTGGTAAAAGGCCCAGCGTCTCCGGAGGTCCAAAATGGCGGTCCGGCGGTCAAAAATGATCATTAGACATATGTACATTGTATTATCACATATTTTATAAAGATTATAATAATAAGTACAAATTTTGTGTACAATTATATGAGTACCGCTTTGACATTTCGACTCTAAATCAGCTAGATAGCACGATTGCTTTGAAAAAAGTTCAAAATGTTCAGAAAAATTCAAAGGATAAAAAAAAAATTTGAAATATAAAAAAAAATCTTATTTAATCTTATTGTATGGTATATTAGTAGAAATATTGTTACTTTGATTTAAATATTGTTATATTTGATAGAGAACATTAAAAAGAAACTTACTTAGTTCAGGGAATTGAATATATTTTCATTTCAATAAATTATTGGATTTCTTTTTCGGAGCGTAATACAAACTAGTTGGTTTGGTATTTTGCCTTGAGGCAAGTTACATGAACTTCCCGATATATTTAAATAATCGACTTAATCAAGAAAAAATAAATTAATTTATGAGTCATTAAATGTATTCCGAGTGGAATACCTCGAAGTATTTTTTAAAAGCAAATTTTCAAAAATTAATAATTTTTATATTTGAGCCAGTTTTTTGTAGGACTTTAATTGTTTAGTATGTTCATAAAGACCAAATACTCTATCGTTATACCAAGTAAATCGTCTAATTTTAATTTTAACAAATGTCAAAAAACTACTCATTTTCTCAAACTTTGATAAATTTTTATAAATAAACTACTTGTCGTAAGGCCGTAATATTTTAGTAAGTTCTATAAGACCATGATATATATCGCCAAAAAAGTTCCATAAAAATCGACTTAAATTTTTTTTTCAACAGTTAATTACAAGAAAACGGCTAGGTAGATTTTCACCTAAAACTAATCACTATCATTCCCAAATAATATCTTCCGAACAGTTTTTGATTTTTTTAAATCGATTCGGTAGTATGAGCTTAAATGTGGAGGAAACGTTTAACACTTTTTTCCAAATTACAAACGGCTCGGCCGATCGTCGCACAAAACTGAGAAACGATAATCCTCATCGAGATTCATCAAATGGTTTTTAAATTTCTGAAATCGGTTCAGGCGTTTTTGAGCAAACGTTGATGAAAGTTCTAATTTTGACAAATGCCAAAAAGACTATAATACTAATTTTTGCAAACTTTGACGAATTTTTAAAGGTAAACGAGTTGTCGTAGGGCCGTAATATTTTAGTATGATCTAGAAGACTATCTACCGTCAAAAAAATAATAATAATAATCGACGAAAAAAAATTGTTTAACACCTTATTACAAGAAAACGGCCCGGCCGATCTCTACCAAAAACTGAATCTTTCGAACGGTTTTTGAATTTTCAAAATCGATTCAGAATTGCGGGTTACAACGTAGACGAAAAATTATAAAGAAACGGCTTGGCCGATCGTCGCACAAAACTGACAAACAATAGTTCTCATCGAAATACATCGAATGGCTTTTAAATTAAAACACACACATACTTTTTCCAAATTTGGTCTCATTCGATTCAGAATGGCTTGAAACGTCGAGAAAACATAAAATTAGCGAATCGGATTTTTTGATGAAAACATAAATTTCTTCTTTGGGAAGTTAATAACAACAAAGCGATTGAATATAAATTTATACTATAATAAAAACATAGGACTCTATATTTTCAAACTCCAAATATCACTAATGGAGAATATATTTTAAAAATATATATAATTTTGTAAAAAACAATTAAACCTGGTCAATGCTTAGTAACCGTAGTTTTATGTGATCTAGATTGACATGGTATTGTTTTTATGTGACTTTTTTTCCACATAGAATATTAATCCTCATAAAAAATAAAAAAACATTAATCGGTATCAGTTATTTAATCAGTTCAAAGTTCATATACATTTGAAAATAAAGATGTCAGAAAAGAGGGATGCTCACTCCATGGATTATCAAGATCTTTGTGATGGACGTTTCGATGGAAATTTTATTCCACTGAGGGTTGCACCAGATATCATTAGGACTGATGCAAATAAAAATGATCCAAAGAAAAATGAAGAGGAGGATGAGATGGAATTCTGGCGATCTGTAGAAGGATCGCAAATATCTCCTCAGAAAAAGACAACATTGGCTTCTTCTCTTGAAAAAACACATGACCTTGTTGGAGAAACAATTTCTGAAGGAATCGAGAAAATGGTAATTAAACCTAATTTTAATTTAACTAAATCACTCGAGCGGCTCCAGCTCAATGCTCTTAATAGTACCAGAGGGGCTTTTAGAAAAAAAATTGATCAGAATGTTCCGACTGGCGTAAAGAAAGCTATGAGTTTAAAGGATTTAATGGAATCTGCCAAAAAAGGACCTATTAAGTTTGAAAAACTAAATCATCCTTTGGATACCATAGGTGATGTGCAGACTGATTTCAAGACCTTGGATGAATTGACGAGTTCTCACTTGAAAAACCCTGCCATGAGTAAGTTTCTTCTGCCAAATTTCAAATTAAATGAAACCTCAACCAGCAAGCAGAGTGTACCATCAGTACCCGATGACAATGTCTGGAACATCGATTTATCTACAGCATTGATAAAGAAACCAGTGAGAAAACGAAAAGTAAATAATCCAATTTCCAAGCATTTCTACCAGAATTCGCCCTTTTTTAAGCCACAGTTTTGGGACGATCCTAAGACTGTTAACGAAAAGAAAGAATGTTGCATGGATATTTCGCATATTTTGAATGCAGATTTGAAATCCATTAAGAAGAGATATTCAAGTTTTGGAAAAGTGTTGACTAGAAAGTACACCAGCGGTTACAAACCCAAAGTTGTGCACGAATATAAAACCGTGCATAAAATTGAATGTTTTAAGTTCGACACTCCTTCACCTGATGACATTGCGCGCAAGCTTCAGAAGAGATAAGAACTTATTGTTGTATGATTATCAACTTGAATTTATTAATTTGTCAGTTAAGTACAAGATAATGAATATACAAATAAAAAAGATTTTTTTTCTTTTTTATTATCACATGCTTCATTTATGCAATGCAATTAATGGATAATGTTATGAAATGATATAGGTAGTTAGTAGTAGGTCTAGGTATGGGTTGGGGGTCCAACCAAAATAGGACGTTTATTTTAAGGCGGCTATACTAATTTCAAAATTTTAAAAGCCATTTAATAAAACTAGTTAAATAGGAGAATTGGTTTTGTGCGATAATCGACTGAGTCGTTTTTCTATAATTAGCAAAGAAGTGCAACATTAATCACTTTTTGTTCACTTTTATGGATTTTTCTTTTCAAACTTCTGATTCCATGCTTCCTGGTTCTGTGCTTCGGCTTTTTTCGTTTTTTTTTCAGTTTCCAGTATCAGATTTTGAAAGTCTCCAGAAAGTTTTTGATAGTCTTTCTTAGAGTCAATATCTCTAATTTGTATTGAGCCGATAGATCATCTATCTCATTCAAATTATTTATGTAATATAACTTTAGTGAAATAAGTTGGTAAAATTATAAGGTCGTATATCAATTTGGTATACTTATAAATCACTCATCTCAATTATGTTGCGCGGTATTATTTTTATTGACGAAGTCGATTGTCGATAAGTTTATGCAAATTTTCTTATAGCGAAATAACATTTAGATGTTATTTTTTACTACTCAACTTTTTTTCGCGACGTTTTTAGAAGAAAGACAAATTAGTTGCCTAATGATAAAAGATAGTAGTGATTTAGTCATATGCCAAACATTTATGAATCAATTCATTCCGCTTAATGTCACGTGTTAATTTATGATTATATAAATGAAGTATTATTATTAGTTATAACATACTATTATAGTTAGTGAAATGTTGAACACTATCTGGAGCGTTTTGAAATGTAGTGCTGGCGGCAAGAGGAAAAGATAAAGTGGACAGACAAGATGACAAATGAAGTAGTCGTGAGAAGAGTGGGCGAATAAAGGACTCTACTGATTGTGAGTACAATTCTGAGAAGAAAAGGAAACTGGATGGGTCCATTCTGCAAAAAGAGGTCTAAAATTATTGGAGAGGAAAAGAATGTAGATGGTTGTAGAATGTAGATACTTACTCGAGAAGAGGCCAGGAACTGAAAGGCAAAGCACAAGACCAGGAAGCATAAAAACAAAAGTTTGGAAAGGAAAATTTATAAACACGAATTTTTAAAAGTGATTAATGGTCATTAAAGGACAGATGAGGTAACAAATGCGCAAACTCTCCTGAGCAAGGTCATCAAAAAGTAAGGAAACTGGATCTGGGCCCATTCTGAAAAAATGGTGCATTCTACACGACGTCGTCGAAGGTAAAATAAAAGGTCTAAAAAGATTGGGAAGAAGAAGAATGCAGATGGTTGACCACTTAAGCGAGAAGCAAAATTATAAAGAACTAAAAGCCGAAGCACAAGACCAAGAATTATGAAAGCAGAAGTTTGGGAAAGGGAAAATTGCGTAAGAGTGATTAATGACAAGGAGCGTAAAGGTAATCATTGATTTGTTTGCTCTCACACCATGGACCTGCCTTCGGCCAGACTACTATTTATCATTATTATTAATAATATCCCTCAAATACATTTTTAAGATTTCCAACGCTTTGAAACCTGATAGTTCACGCATACATAACTAATTAAAACTATGACGTCTAGTTGCTGACTCGTATACAAACTTTGTAGGATCAATATATACATTATATATATTATAAAATTCTTCTGTAACAATGTAAGTTTCATATTTCCTCCTAAACTATAATTCGGATTTTCATGAATCTTCCTGAAGTTTGTTCGGGAAATTTTTTAGAATGTTTTGATTCATAGAAATATAGTTAAATTGTAGAAATAAATAGAAAAAATTACAAAAAACCGCTTATCATTGTTTGCCCTTGAAAATATTTGAAGCTTAGTTTGACATTAAAAACAATTGAGGACTGTCATTTGCCAAACATTTCTATTCACTTATAGGCTAAGGCAATATTAGAATATAATAAATTCATAATTATGAATAAGGAAAATGTAATGTCTACATTATTAATGCCGAAAAGCAGCTGAGATGTGCCAAAAATTAAATTAATATAAGATGCAAATAATATAACATGCATTTGACAAGTGATGCAGTCTGCGCATGCGTCTGACGTGCGCGTGGTTTGCTTTTGCTTGCAATAATTTTGTTTGCGCACTTTGCGAACAGATTCGCCGTACGAATTCGCGCAAAGGAGCGAGCCATAAGTGATTGCGCTCAAACATATTCAATTTGCAGTCGTTTTGCCTTACTATACTAAGTCACAATACAAAAAAAATTATTTAGAAGTTTCATTGTGTCAAAAATTCATATGTTTGTCATTGGGTACGGAATATTTACTCAATGGAGCGCTTTGGGTCTGAAATTTTTACTATTTTCCAATTCGTTTGGAATTTTGGAACTAGGTTCATCTTACTCTTCAGAAGTGAAAACAATTTAGACTCCTTTACCACTTCTCGGGTGGATGACATTTCTTTTCAGTGGTGTAATTTTACTTTTTTCAAAATAACGTTGGGTATCGATAAAAGAACTAATTATACGAGAAAAATATTTAATAATGTTTTCAAAAAAGGAAATACTTTTCAAGTTACTGGCTACTGAATATTTGTTTCTTTTTTGCGTTTTTTTGTTGCTAACACCTTCAAAAATATACATTTTAACGAAAATCATGTAATGAACAGAATTATATCAATTAAAATCTTAATAAATCGTTATTTTATAGTGTTTTAGGAACATTATTAGGCTAGATATGAAAATGGGTTTTTATAGTGCTCAAAATAAGCTTTAAAATGAGTACTTCTGCGTGTAAAATGAGTGAGCTATCATGCAGATAAAGGACGCATGCAATGTTTTTTTTTTCATTTAAATCAAATACTTTGAGTGCCATATCCACCAAAATTAAAAATAATCGTATTCAATCTAGAATTAACTTGGTTTAAGAGATCTTGATGGATTCTAGAAAATACCACAACTTTAGTACAAATGATTCTTAAAAACTCATGATTTCATGAAAAAAAAAACATTTAAAAAAAAACAACCAATTTCTCATCATAATACCTCTGAAAGAATACGTATAAAAGTATATATATATAGAAAATTCGAGGTATTTTTCTGACTAATTATTATTGTTTATTATTTTTCGTTACACAAATATTGATAGATGTATGATTAATTAAGGAGCTGTCCAACCAGAGGTCTTTCGAGCCCTTTAACCCTTCGCCGTTTTACAATAAGAGAAGTTACGGTAAAATTAATGATAGAGAAAGTTGTAGCTCATTTAATCACCTTTAAAATAGTGTATTACAAGTTCTGATAAAATCAGAATTAAAAGAGTAATAATCCAATTAATGCTGTGGATGGTGACGGAGTGCAAATTGTTAAAAACATTGAAATTAAGATAAAGATTAGCCTATTTCCAAAATATCAAGTAAATTGGAGCACAGTAAAAAAAATTTACAGAGCAATAATTTTGTTGATCGTAAGTTGAATAGAGCACATGTGAACAGGATTTGACAAATTAATTCACTTCAAATATAAACTTAAGCAATATGTATATTGATTTATTAGAGAAAAAAATGCAATTTAGATATTAAAATTACTTAAAGCCAGTTAAAATATGGTACAAAATATAAAAATTATAGGCAACATTATTGAAGCAATTATTTGGGTAGAAAAATAAAAGGTGATATTGCACCTTTGCCGCGAATGCTATATATAATTCTTTCTGAATTTGTTGTACTTTTTAAAAGATTTCAATTTTCAACATGAGTATCTTATGCTATGACCATAAATCAAAAAGGCAGACGATCATTTTTAGTGTGATAAATTTGGAAAATCAATGTTTTAGTCGTGAATAAACAAAAAATCATTCATTTATACATCCACATCTACAGGTATGGCTAAAAATACTATATAACCCTTAAATGCAATAAAATAAATTGAGCTATTGGAATAAATTTGTTCTATAAATCGCAGTGTATAATTTTTAATATACAATTTTATTGAACATTTTTTAATATTTGTTAAATAAATAATTAAAGTGTTAACTGTGGGAATTGAGAACAATCATTTTATTTGAAACAGTTCTACATTCAACATCACTTATATATTGGTGTAAATAGTAATTCAAAAAACAGTAATTATTATTTTTAACTAAGCAGTAAATATTAGTATAAAATATTGAAAAATTGTAGACGTAGGTACAGAACAACGTCTGTCGGGTCAGCTAGTATATATATATAATTATATAATAATATGTTAAATAGTAGCGAATACATGTGTATCACGCAGGTATTTTTCTTGAAACCACGTAGGATTTGGCATATGTAAAGTTAAAAACTTTCTAACTTTACTTTATG